>NC_142811.1:15076094-15272692 GCF_049724085.1 Artemia sp. Qi Xiang Cuo
TCCCAAGTCGTCTAAAAAACAAGTGTTGAAAAAACGGGCTTATGAAAAAGATTTGCTAATTTTGATTCAGGAATAATATCTGTTATTTACGTTTATATTAAGAGTAAAAGCTAATTACGTAAATGATTTTTGGAGAATCTTAAAGATGAATTTTGAACACTAATGTCTGTTGTTAATTTTTCTATTTTTTTTTTAGTTTTTCAGGGGCGTAGGTACATTAATACTACATAGAAAGCTGTTTAAGAGCTCATTGGAAAGCTAATGCTTACATCTAGGTACTTCCTAGAAATTGTCTTGACAGCAAAATTATGTAGTTGCACATGGCACCAGAAATGGGATATTTTGTGTCATTAAGAAGTCAAAATGCTTAGATGCTTACACTGTATAACATTGAAATCTGTCTGGTAATATGGTCTTGATGAGATGCTTACAATCCTTGATAATCTTGTTCCCGGTCCCCGCACTATAAAAAAATAAACTGGACATCCAACAAAAATTTCTCGGGCTTCGAATGGGTCCACAAATAATCCATTTTTTATGGAAGTTTTAATTAGTGTCTTAAGTCCAACAAATCGTTGAAACTATCAAAATTTGTTTATTTTTCAATACAGATAATGTAACTCTAAAAGCAAATAAAATTATTATTTTATTTGATTTTGTTGGTTTTGACAATAGATTGAATTCCATAAATATTAAAAAAAATTGGACTATGGTGATATGGAAAGTAATATGTTCAATTGCAACATAAATCAAATGCTGAAATTATGACAGAAGTAATCAAAACCAGATGGTCTTTTTGAATTTAAAAAGATAAGGTAAATTGAAAGGTAACTAATTTTTACTTAGAACTGCGTAGAATCTAAGCATCTACAAAGTACAAACACATAAATTCATGTACAAACATTACATTGTCATGAAACTCCTAAAAACAATATTCTTTTTTTTATAATATATTTCTTGGGACTTTCTACTGTGTATTTCAAAACATTTGCTATGCTGCACCCTAGTCTTACCCACACCGCTGCTTAAAACTTGTTACCATCTGAATTTCAGTTTTTTCTGATAACGAAAATCACTACGTGAGAGAAACTCTAATTTCGCGATGAACGCCATTTTAGCTAAATTAGACTATTTAAGGTCAAGTTAGCGCACCAGCTTGACCTAAATTAACCTAATGTAACCAACGAAAAAAAAACATCAACAGTTTCCTTCGAAGGGTCTACAAAACATGTATTAAAATAGCTAACTTGTGATATTTTACGCATCCGTAATATTCCATAAACCAGCACTTTAATGAAAACTCTGCTCGGCTGAGGTTTTAGGGAACCATAATTGTGTCATGGAAGTTTTCATAGCCAATATCATAGCCAATGAAAGACTGTTAAGAGTCTTATAAATTAGTCTTCTATTTCCTGCAGGCTACTTATGGAATTATCTATTCCTAAAAGAACATCTTGTTTTTTGGGTCTGTTTGTGTTTTCAGCAAATTGTGTTTTCATAAGAATCTACAAATATTTGAAAATATATGATCCAATGCATTTGAGCTAGTTTCGTAGATATATCTTACGTAACAAGTTTTATTTGAGTGAAAAAATTTTCACAGGCAACTTTTTTCAAAGTTCAATCTTTTACTTTCATTTAGTAGGGGGACTGAGGGGGCAAACATTTAACCAAAAAATTTAAGTATCCAGTTAAGAAATTTTGGCCATAAGCATATCGACGGAATGACATAAAGACATAAAGATAGAATGAGATAATAGAAAAGACATAAAAAATTTGATTTTATGGTGTTTTGTGGTAGTCTTATCAAGACTAATTTATTAAAAACACGTAGATATACGCAAGATGTTTGAATCAAGCCGTTAAATATCTCACTTGGATTTATTAACTTCGATTTGATGGTTTTAACCATGGACATTACAATCATACCCTTTTTATGCTTCCCAGCCTTTCAAATCTAGATATAACACAAAAGTGTAATTTTTGGTGTCATATGGCACTTTATGATAGAATTGCTAAGACAAAGTTACAAAAATCACTTAGATACAATCAAAACTTCGAAATGTTATTTAATGAGTTATTAAAATCTCTGAACGTTGTTGCAGCTGTCTGCTACTGGTAAGCAGACGATTGATAAACTTACTAAGGTGGCTGGAAAAACTAGTATACAAGAAGCAGGATTGTAAACCACAGGCTTAGGGTTTTCGATCATAGAGGCGTTGATGATGAGAGACGATGATGGTACCCTTTTCACAAAATTTTTCGCCTTTCCAATCCAAAAAGGACGTCAGAAAGTCAATGTATTTGTTGCCGGGCAAAACTCAATGATGTCCTTATCAAGTCGAATTTATAAAAAACTCGTTGGTATCAAGTTATCTTTTAAATGAGCCGTCAAAAAAGTTAATTTCCCTTGTTGCTCAATGTGGTGGGACTTTAGTTATCCTAGATAGGGGGTTTCAACCAAGGTTATTCCAATGGTGTAGTTTTCGTTTCAACCTGATCCCATTTTTAGTGGGTTTCAAGCTTTTTACGAAGCTCTCATTGATTCACATTGCAATTAACTTTAGTTATTAATATTAACCGATATCAATTTCTCACTAGAGGGTTTTTTCAAGACGTGCTTTTAAAATTTCGGCAACTATGGAACGTGGTTCGTCAGGAAGCTCTCTACTAGGTAGCAGCTAAAGTTGCAACCATGATCTAACAAACCTGGACAAAGTTTAAGAGAGGTGTAGAGTAAAACCAATGTTGAATGGACTCTTTTAACAAAAATTATTGTCGACTTCTTGAGTTTTACCGTCTTAGTTAGATTTCACCGTCACCATTTTATTTTCTATATTAAAATAACGAAAAAATTGAGATAAAACAAAGAAAGTTTTTCCAAGACAAAAAAAAACACAAATAGCTGTCTTACTGATGTGCAGAATCCTTTTTTTAGAGTGCTGATCCTTTTGCTTCAGTTAAAATACTGCTCCTTCTTGTTTTCCACTTTTTTTTCTACTTCTCTGAAATTTTTCCGGATCGCCCGCTGCTATTGTTTTTACTGTTTCCTCAGTTGTTCACCTTAAAGTTTTTGTATTTTGATTTATTATTAATTTATTCTTCTATTTACATTGGTCATTTTTCTATCTATATTATTGACGAAGTAAGAAGTACTGCGTATTCTAGAAGTACTAATTTCTGTCTGTTTTGTTTTAGCTTCGCTCTTTACTTTCATCAGAAAAACTTTGTTTTTTTTTAAATTAGCATTAGTGCATTTGCTTAGGTTTTGAATATATTGACAATAAACCCTATAATTTTTTTAACATCGCATCTTTCTTAAACTTTGCCTTAAAAATATGGGATTCACCATAAAAACAGTCCATGGGGAATTGATCATTGGCATCTTAGAGGAGTTTTAAATAAAAATTTAATCACATATGGAATTATTAGAAGAGTTTAAGACGTGTAGTTTAGATAATTTACAACAAAATGTTTTTTCATTATTTTTGCCTCATTGACTTTATCATTGATGCTGAATATCTAAGCAATTTGATTAGCTGCTTTGTCGGTTTTAATCAAACAAACAATGCTTATTTGATTAAATAGCCATTTGGGCCTGTTCATGAAGAGGTTGGAGGTTTAAAGATTACTTATCCGTTTAGTCGTTCCAATGCGGTGTAGCTTTTTCTCTCTTCTCTATTTTTACATGCTTAATGGATCCTTGTGTAAATGTTTAACCAACTGATCAGTAATAACGTTATGGTGTTTATAAATAAATGATAGATGTGGCCGATTTAAAGCCCAACAAATGGTGCGAAATATTTAAGCCGTTTGTTTAGTTGATTTGTCAGTTTTAGCCAAACAAATCTGAGCTATCATTAAAATATTCTTAATAATTAAAAACCATTAAGGCCTGTTCACGAAGAGAAATTATTAGTCCTGATATTTGGCTAATGTTAAAAAATGATTTGGCTAATGTTACTGACCAGACAATCGCAAAGAGATGTTTAATACTCCGCCATAGGGATAGATAAACAAAAATAGAGATCATATTCGGCAGAATTTTGCTGTCAGACTGTTAATCTAGAGCCAAGATTTCCAAACATGTTTTGTCAATATTTTGGTGGGTCATAGGCAGGACGTGCAGCCTTCGGCTGACAATACTTTAGAGCCTTAATTTGAAAAAAAAAATATTTCTTGTAAATGACGTTACATTCATACACATTTAAATGGCAAAAAATGCCTGATAGTATTGCAATGACGGCATACATTTCATGAAAGATGTTGTATTAGTATTAGTATTAGTATATATTTTAGTATATGTATTATAGTTTTAGTTTATTAGTATTAGTATTAGTTTATTATTAGTATTAGTTTAGTATTAGTATTAGTTTAGTATTAGTATTAGTTTATTAGTATTAGTTTATTATTAGTATTAGTTTAGTATTAGTATTTGTTTATAGTTATTAGTATTAATATTAGTATTAGTTTAGTTTATATGTATTAGTATTTTAGTTTTAGTATATGTATTAGTATGTGTTTAATAAATATACCAAGTTAATGGCTTTTAAGCTTTCCTTCAGGTGAATACATGCAAAATTTTGAATAGCAAAATTCAAATATCATGAGGGGGCATGGTATTTTCGAAATGCTTAGGTGGGGCTTGACCCCAAATCGGTTGGGAACAACTATTCTAGAGTCACGCTATTTATTTAGAAGGGAGTTTTTTTTTTATGGAAGAACGGAATAAGATGACATTCGATATCTAAGATGGACACCAGAGATCGATGACACCATGATAATCTAAAGGTTGTCACGATAATCTAAACCTTGTCATGATAATCTAACCGTTGTCTTGAAAATCTAACCGTTGCCATGATAATCTAACCGTTGATAATCTATTCCGTTGTCTATTTCTGTGGTGAAACTCAGCCAATGCTGTATTTTTCAATAGCACTTTCGAAAGACCATAACCATTCCAATAATTTTAAAAAATGATTTGATTGAATAGTTGAAGCTTGTTCAAATAAGATATTTTCATCATAGAATGCATAAAATTTACAAGTCTGAATTTTTAGTTCATTTCTCAAGAATTTATTTTACGCTATCATTACTCCTGTGTACCTATAAGCTCCATGAACTCTTCCCATTGATGATTTTTTTTTTAGAATTGATGGTAGTTGCTCCCGGGCCCTGGTAAGCTGCAAAAAGTCATCCCAAAATGGATTCACTTCGCCCATTTTCCAGTAACTTGTCCATGACGTTAGTAGCTATTAAGCCATTACGTGCTCCAAAGACTCTTCCTAATCGCGAAATGATTTGTTTACCCCGATGCCTCCATGATGGTGATTGCTGCACGGCTGCTTCAAACTACAGAGACTTTTCCCAAAATGAATTACCTTTTGTCCTGTTTCTTTGGCTTGCCCAGAAGGGTAGGATCTCATTGGGCATAATAACCCCCCTCCACATTTGTCTATAAACTTTTTTGTTTCTAATTCGTCAGCTTTTTCTCTGCTTCCCAAGATGAAACCGAACTTGGTTGTTGGTTAACTCTATTTCAGAATACTAGCTAAGCCCTTATGAGTGAGGGGTTTAGAACCGACTCATCCCCAACTTTTGCGTTAGCTGAATATCCATATTCCTAAATCCTCACTGGAAATAGGGCATAGGTACATGGATGCAAAACAAAAAAATTAATGAGATCCTGTAACCGAGCAGTCCAGTAAATATTCACCGCAAAATTTACATCAAAAAGGTGAGAACGCACGTATTTAAATACTTATCTATCAATGGTTATAAGCTACGCCTAACAGGTGTATTAACATTTGAATAACTTGGATTAGGAAATAAAGTGATGTCATCAGAAGGAGGTTGTTTGCTCGTTTTGCTATATCATTCACTTTCATTTTTTCAGTTTCAATTTTCTCTCTCTCTCTCAATCTCTATATTTCATTCTGTCTCTTTCTCCCTCTCTGAATTTTTTTCTCTCTCTCTATCTCTCCATCCCTTCTCTCTTTCGTTTTCTTCTAGCCTTCTCTCTTTCTAATGATTTGCTTAAAAATCATTTTCCGCAAAAAAAATTCTTCAAAGAAAACTAAAGAGCTACACAAAACTAAAGAAGGGCCGAAATAAAATCAAATAATAATTCAAGCTTAAAAGAAACAGAAATCAACATAAATAAATAAATAAACTGCAGATAATAAATTGCGGAACATTAACTTACTTTTGCGCACCTGAGGTCTTGAGGAAAAGGTCCTGTGCTCTTGAGGGAGGTCTTGGCGGAAAAATCTGCATTTATATTTATGTTTTTATATTGCATTTATATATTCTGCATTTATATTTATATTTATATATCCTGCCTTCTTTCACTGGCTGGAATTATTATCTCTTTACCTTCTTCACATTTTTTTTTAATTTTTGGCTTCTTCCCAAAAATTAACTTTGACTCTGTTTCACAACTTTATTTTTTTAAACAATAAAAAACTTTAGCGTAAAGAGCGAGGCGTTGAGGAGGGGACAGCCTCTTTCATATACAGAATAATTTCTGTTCGTTTTAAGTTTTAATGTCGCTCCTTACTTTCAGTTAAAAAAAAACCTTGTTTTTTGTCTAGTTAATTTCATCATAAGGCTACCTTGCTATCTTCACGAATTTCCCGAGACTTGCTTTAATTTTTTGACTGTAGCCAGTAATTCATGAGAATGTAGGATGGTTTAAAACGTATTTCAAAATATAGGGGGAGCGGGTGAATTTTTTTTTTTGTAACTTATTTTTATTGAAAATAATTAAAAAGACATTTTTGAATGAAAATACCAAGAAAGGTCCTTTTCAAAATCTAGAAGGCAAAACACCTAAAACTTAGCTGAATTTCATAGTTTCCCAGACTATCTTGAATCCTACTTTATCTACAACCCTGTCTTACATAAAGATCCATTTTCAGGTGATATATCTATGAGCGTTAGTGCTTCCACAGTCCCCAAATTTCCCCACAAGAAAATTGGGTTTAAAACATCCCAATAAATAAGCTTCGTATATATACCAACATTACTACGACACATAGATCGCTATTTTTTTTTTCAACGTTAATTTTCAATGAGATCCAGGAGAGCCCAATTCTAATTCGACAAAATACACGGGAACTTATAAAAATATGGGGATAGTTGAAGCAATGATATACATGTCAGTAAAGCTGATGCAGCTGGTAAAATTAGAAACAAGGGGAATTCAGATGACTCCTCTGAACACGATTTTCCCCTGAACGAAATCTTAAAAAAGGAGGACAGAACGAATATGTTCGTTATTTGTGAGCGGGGCCGCAAATTTGTTCGGGGTGGGGGGGGGGGGGTGATTTACACAAGAAATGAAAAAATGCATGAATAAATTTGTTTGTCTATATTTTGTTACTTTTTTACGAGTCAAAAACCATTTCGGAGGGAGGGGTTACCCCCTAGCCCTCCTGGATACGGCCTTAATTTCGAGTAATACGACTGAGCTGCTTTTAAGGCTTTATTTTTTTGTTCTATCAAATATTTTTTTTTTAGCAACGTTACACCTTAAAGCGGACAGATATTATTCCGTATATGAGCGGGGATGTCCTCTCCTCAGCCCCCTCCTTACGTTAAAGTTTTTTTATTATCATAGGCAGCGGAATCGCGCTGCCTAAGTAAAGAACGATATTGGCACAATGTATTATTATTTTTTTTTTATTCAATTGGAAATTGGAGTGGCTAGTATCCTTTTTAATAGTCCAAAGTGATTGAAGGGCAACTACCCCCCCCCCCCACGCCCATCATTCCCCCAAACACATCCAATCAAAATTTTGAGATATCTATTTTGTTCAGCGTAGTTGATTTCCAGATAAAAATATGTTTTTGAGAAGGTCAATCCCCCACAACCCTCAGGGCAAGGGATATAATTTATGCCCTGGGGAAATAGAAGAACGATGTTGGCACAATGTATTATTTATTATTTTTTTCCTTTAGACCAGGGCACTTCATATCGAAGAAGTTGTCGTAGGAACTTCGAAAAGGGCTCATTCAATTGGAAATTGGAGTGGCCTGTGCCTTTTTAATAGTCGAAAGTGATTGAAGGCAACTAACACCCCTTCCACGCCCACCATTCCCCGAAACACATCCAATCAAAATTTTGAGATAGCCATTTTGCTTGGCGTAAATGATTTCCAGATATATGCCAAAATATGTTTTTGAGGAGGTCACTCCCCCCACTACCCTCATGGCAAAGGTTTTAAGTTATGCCCTATGGGCATATAAGGTTTTTATAGAAGGCGTTGTTGTAGAAACTTCAAAAAAAGCTCATTACATTTGAAATTCAAAGGGCTAGTGCCCTTTTTAATAGTCGAAAGTGATTGGAGGGCAATTAACCCCCCCCCCTCACGCCCACCTTTTCCCCAAACACATCCAATCAAAATTTTGAGAAAGCTATTTTATTCAACGTAGTTTCTAGTTCTGGAAATTAGGTCTTTGAGGATGACAACCCCCAGAGCCCTCAGGGCAAGCGTTTTAATTTATACCCTGGGGCATATAAGGTTTTTAAAGAACGTGTTGTCGTAGAAACTTCATAAGTGGCTAATTCGACGGGAAACTGAAATGGCTAGTGCCCCTTTGAATAATCGAAAGTTATCGGAAGGCAACAAGCACCTTTTCCACGCCCACCATTTCCCCAAACACATCCGATCAAAATTTTGAGATAGCCATTTTGCTCCGCGCAGTTTAAAGTTCAGGAAATTATACATTTGAGAAGTACAGTCCCCCCACAGTCTTCAGGGCAAGGGTTATAAGTTTTGCCCTGGGGGCATATAAGGTTTTTAAAGAAGGCGTTGTCTTAGAAACTTCAAAAAAGGCTCATTCGATTAGAAATTCAAAGGGTTAGTGCCCTTTTTAATAGTCGAAAGTGATTTGAGAGCAACTAACCCGCCTCTCACGCCCAGCTTTTCCCGAAACACATCCAATAAAAATTTTTAGATAGCCATTTTATTCAACGTAGTTGAAAGTTTTGGAAATTAGGTCTTTAAGGATGACAACTCCTCCACCCCCTCCCCCAAAGCCATCAGGGCAAGGGTTGTAAGTTACGCCCTGGAGGCATATAAGGTTTTTATTGATAGTGTTGTCGTATAAACTTCAAAAGGGCCCATTCAACTGAAAATTGAAAGGGATAGTGCCTTTTTTTATATTTGGAAGTGATTAGACAGTGACTAACGCCCCTCTCACGCCCACCATTTTCCCAAAAACATCCAATCATAATTTTGTGATATCCATTTTGTTCAACGTAGTTGAAAGTTCTTGAAATTAGGTCTTATAGGATGATAACCCCCTCAGAGCCCTCAATGCAAGGGTTGTAAGTTATGCCCTGGGGGCATATAAGGTTTATATAGAAAGTTGTTGTAGAAATTTCAAAAAGGGCTCATTTGATTGGAAGTTGAAATTGCCCTTTTTAATAGTCGAAAGTGAGTGGAGAGTAATTAACCACCCTCTTACGCCCACCATTTCCCAAATAATATTCAATAAAAGTTTAGATATAGCCATTTTATTCAAGTTAGTTGAAAATTCTGGAAATTATGTATTTAAGGATGACCATCTATCAATGGTTATAAGCTACGCCTAACAGGTGTATTAACATTTGAATAACTTGGATTAGGAAATAAAGTGATGTCATCAGAAGGAGGTTGTTAGCTCGTTTTGCTATATCATTCACTTTCATTTTTTCAGTTTCAATTTTCTCTCTCTCTCTCAATCTCTATGTTTCATTCTGTCTCTTTCTCCCTCTCTGAATTTTTTTCTCTCTCTCTATCTCTCCATCCCTTCTCTCTTTCGTTTTCTTCTAGCCTTCTCTCTTTCTAATGATTTGCTAAAAAAGTATTTTCCGTAAAAAAAATTCTTCAAAGAAAACTAAAGAGCTACACAAAACTAAAGAAGGGCCGAAATAAAATCAAATAATAATTCAAGCTTAAAAGAAACAGAAATCAACATAAATAAATAAATAAACTGCAGATAATAAATTGCGGAACATTAACTTACTTTTGCGCACCTGAGGTCTTGAGGAAAAGGTCCTGTGCTCTTGAGGGAGGTCTTGGCGGAAAAATCTGCATTTATATTTATGTTTTTATATTGCATTTATATATTCTGAATTTATATTTATATTTATATATCCTGCCTTCTTTCACTGGCTGGAATTTATCTCTTTACCTTCTTCACATTTGTTTTAAATTTTTGGCTTCTTCCCAAAAATTAAGTTTGACTCTGTTTCACAACTTTATTTTTTCAAACAATAAAAAACTTTAGCGTAAAGAGCGAGGCGTTGAGGAGGGAACAGCCTCTTTCATATGCAGAATAATTTCTGTTCGTTTTAAGTTTTAATGTCGCTCCTTACTTTCAGTTTAAAAAAAACCTTGTTTTTTGTCTAGTTAATTTCATCATAAGGCTACCTTGCTATCTTCACGAATTTCCCGAGACTTGCTTTAATTTTTTGACTGTAGCCAGTAATTCATGAGAATTTAGGATGGTTTAAAACGTATTTCAAAATATAGGGGGAGCGGGTGAATTTTTCGTTTTTGTAACTTATTTTTATTGAAAATAATTAAAAAGACATTTTTGAATGAAAATACCAAGAAAGGTCCTTTTCAAAATCTAGAAGGCAAAACACCTAAAACTTAGCTGAATTCCACAGTTTCCCAGACTATCTTGAATCCTACTTTATCTACAACCCTCTCTTACATAAAGATCCATTTTCAGGTGATATATCCATGAGCGTTAGTGCTTCCACAGTCCCCAAATTTCCCCACAAGAAAATTGGGCTCAAAACATCCCAATAAATAAGCTTCGTATATATACCAACATATAACGGGAACTTATACACGGGACTTATATAACGGAACTTATACAATATAAGAACGATGTTGGCACAATGTATTATTTATTATTTTTTTCCTTTAGACCAGGGCACTTCATATCGAAGAAGTTGTAGGATCTTCGAAAAGGGCTCATTCAATTGGAAATTGGAGTGGCTTGTGCCCTTTTTAATAGTCGAAAGTGATTGAAGGCAACTAACACCCCTTCCACGCCCACCATTCCCCGAAACACATCCAATCAAAATTTTGAGATAGCCATTTTGCTTGGCGTAAATGATTTCCAGATATATCTCAAAATATGTTTTTGAGGAGGTCACTCCCCCCACAACCCCCAGCATGACATGACAATGACAACCCCCAGAGCCCTCAGGGCAAGGGTTGTACTTTATGCCCTTGGGCATGTAAGGTTTTTATAGAACGCGTTGTCGTAGAAACTTCAAAAAGGGCTCATTCGATTGGAAATTGAAATGGCTAGTGTCCTTTTTAATAGTCGAAAGTGATTGGAAGGCAACTAACACCCCTTCCATGCCCACCATTTCCCAAATACATCCAATCAAAGTTTTGAAATAGCCATTTTTGTCCGCGCAGTTTATAGTTCAGGAAATTATACATTTGAGAAGTACAGTCCCCCCACAGTCTTCAGGGCAAGGGTTATAAGTTATGCCCTGGGGGCATATAAGGTTTTTAAAGAAGGCTTTGTCTTAGAAACTTCAAAAAAGGCTCCTTCGATTAGAAATTCAAAGGGTTAGTGCCCTTTTTAATAGTCGAAAGTGATTTAAGAGCAACTAACCCGCCTCTCATGCCCACCTTTTCCCGAAACACATCCAATAAAAATTTTTAGATAACCATTTTATTCAACGTAGTTGAAAGTTTTGGAAATTAGGTCTTTGACACCCTCCGCCCCCCCCCCCCAAAGCCCTCAGGGCAAGGGTTGTAAGTTATGCCCTGGGGGCAAATAAGGTTTTTTTTGAAAGTGTTGTGGTAGAAACTTCAAAAGGGCTCATTCAAATGAAAATTGAAAGGGATAGTGCCTTTTTTGATAGTTGGAAGAGATTAGACAGTGACTAACGCCCCTCTCACGCCCACCATTTTCCCAAAAAACATCCAATCATAATTTTGAGTTATCCATTTTGTTTAACGTAGTTGAAAGTTCTTGAAATTAGTTTTTTTAGGATGATAACCCCCTCAGAGCCCTCAAGGCAAAGGTTGTAAGTTATGTCCTGGGGGCATATAAGGTTTATATAGAAAGTTGTTGTAGAAATTTCAAAAAGGGCTCATTTGATTGGAAATTGAAATTGCCCTTTTTAATAGTCGAAAGTGAGTGGAGAGTGATTAACCACCCTCTTACGCCCACCATTTCCCAAATAATATTCAATAAAAGTTTAGATATAGCCATTTTATTCAATGTAGTTGAAAATTCTGAAAATTATGTATTTAAGGATGACCATCTATCAATGGTTATAAGCTACCCCTAACAGGTGTATTAACATTTGAATAACTTGGATTAGGAAATAAAGTGATGTCATCAGACGGAGGTTGTTAGCTCGTTTTGCTATATCATTCACTTTCATTTTTTCAGTTTCAATTTTCTCTCTCTCTCAATCTCTATATTTCATTCTGTCTCTTTCTCCCTCTCTGAATTTTTTTCTCTCTCTCTATCTCTTCATCCCTTCTCTCTTTCGTTTTCTTCTAGCCTTCTCTCTTTCTAATGATTTGCTTAAAAAGCATTTTCCGCAAAAAAAATTCTTCAAAGAAAACTAAAGAGCTACACAAAACTAAAGAAGGGCCGAAATAAATTCGCATTTATATATTCTGCATTTATATTTATATTTATATATCCTGCCTTCTTTCACTGGCTGGAAATATTATCTCTTTTCCTTCTTCACATTTTTTTTTAATTTTTTTATTCATCAAACAAGTAAGTAAGGAGCGACTCGGCTCAATAGTAACCGAAACTCGAAAAACAGAATTTTAATACCAGTAGATACATCAGAAGAATAATATTTTATGCTGATTTCAAATATACAAGTTTTATTAAGCTTATTCTTACTCATAAAAAGTTAAGCGCCTGAGAAAATTTGCCTTATTTTCGAAAAAAGGGGGAAACAAAAAAATCACACCATCAGATTCAGCGTATCAGAGAACCCTACTGTAGAGGTCTCAAGCTCCTATCTGCAAAAATGTGTTTATTCGTTTGTTGTTTTTTTTGGTTTTTTTTTTCAGGGGTGATCGGATCAATCCAGTAGTCCTAGAATATCGTGAGAGGTCTCATTCGAATGGAAATTAAAAGTTCTAGTGCCCTTTTTAAGTGACTGAAAAATTGGAGGGCGACTTGGCTTCTTCCCACGCTCATTTTTTTCCCGCTGTCAGCCAATCAAAATTTTGACATAGCCATTTTCTTCAGCATAGTCGAAAATCTAATTGATATGTCTTTGAGGATGACTTAATTCCCCGGAGTTCCCGGGGGAAGGGCTGCGAGTTATAAGCTTTGCCCATTGTTCGCATATGGTATTGATTATTGGGAAGTATACAGGCGTTTTCAGGAGGAATTTTTTTCTAGTTGGGGATCGGGGTCGGTCCATGGAGGATATTTCCTTGGGGGAAGGGACATTTCTATAAAGGGACATTCGCCAAATTTCCCAGCATTATTTAAAAAACGATAAGAAATTACTATAAGAAATAACGATAAGAAATTACAACTGAAAGTAAGGAGCAATATTAAAACTTAAAACGGACAGAAATTATTACGTATATGAGGGGGTTCGCCCCCTAGTCAGTGCCTCGATCTTTACGCTAAATTTTTTTAGTACTTTCAAAAGAGTTATCTATTCTAATTAACCGGCCTTTGTGATTCAGGGGTTTGTGATTCGAACAAAATTCGAACTTTAACGTAAAGAGCAAGGTATTGACTAGGGAGTAAACTCCCTAATATACGTAATAAAAACATACGAATATAGAAATTCGCTACGTAAGTTAATTCGTAAGTTACGTCAGAACTTAATTTCGAGAAAGCCAATTAGCCAAAAAAAGGAAAATGAATATGAGTATTTCGTTTTAATTATTCATGTACGGTGAGCCAAAATCAAAACCTGCATTAATTCAAAAACGTTCAGAAATTAACTTAAAAAAAACAAGTTTTTTTAACTGAAAGTATAGAGTGACATTAAAACTTGAAACGAACTGAAATTATTTCAAATATGAAAGGGGATGCCCCCTTCTCTACCCCTCGCTCTTTACGCTAAAGTTTGTCTCTGTCTCACAACTTTGTTTTTTTAAACAATAAAAAACTTTAGCGTAAAGAGCGAGGCGTTGAGGAGGGGACAGCCTCTTTCATATACAGAATAATTTCTGTTCGTCTTAAGTTTTAATGCCGCTCCTTACTTTCAGTTAAAAAAAAACCTTGTTTTTTGTTTAGTTAATTTCATCATAAGGCTACCTTTCGCTCTTCACGAATTTTCCGAGACTTGCTTTAATTTTTTGACTGTAGCCAGTAATTCATGAGAATGTAGGATGGTTTAAAATGTATTTCAAAATATAGGGGGAGCGGGTGAATTTTTTGTTTTTGTAACTTATTTTTATTGAAAATAATTAAAAAGACATTTTTGAATGAAAATACCAAGAAAGGTCCTTTTCAAAATCTAGAAGGCAAAACAACCAAAACTTAGCTGAATTCCACAGTTTCCCAGACTATCTTGAATCCTACTTTATCTACAACCCTGTCTTAAATAAAGATCCCTTTTCAGGTGATACATCTATGAGCGTTAGTGCTTCCACAGTCCCCAAATTTCCCCACAAGAAAATTGGGTTCGAAACATCCCAATAAATAAGCTTCGTATATCTAATCTTCGTAGAACGAAATCTTAAAAAAGGAGGACAGAACGAATATGTTCGTTATTTGTGAGCGGGGCTGCAAATTTGTTCGGGGTGGGGGAGGGGTGATTAACTTATAACCCTTGCCTCAGGGCAAGGGTTATAAGTTATGCTCTGGGGAAATAGAAGAACGATGTTGGCACAATGTATTATTTATTATTTTTTTCCTTTAGACCAGGGCACTTCATATCGAAGAAGTTGTCGTAGGAACTTCGAAAAGGGCTCATTCAATTGGAAATTGGAGTGGCCTGTGCCCTTTTTTGGGGAGAGCCCAATTCTAATTCGACAAAATACACAGCTGGTAAAATTAGAAACAAGGTGAATTCAGATGACTCCTCTGAACACGATTTTCCCCTGAACGAAATCTTAAAAAAGGAGGACAGAACGAATATGTTCGTTATTTGTGAGCGGGGCCGCAAATTTGTTCGGGGGGGGGGTGATTTACACAAAAAATAAAAAAATGCATGAAAAAATTTGTTTATCTATATTTTGTTACTTTTTTACGAGTCAAAAACCATTTCGGAGGGAGGGGTCACCCCCTAGCCCTCCTGGATACGGCCTTAATTTCGAGTAATACGACTGAGCTGCTTTTAAGGCTTAATTTTTTTGTTCTATTAAATATTTTTTTTTAGCAACGTTACACCTTAAAGCGGACAGATATTATTCCGTATATGAGCGGGGATGTCCTTTCCTCAGCCCCCTCCTTACGCTAAAGTTTTTTTATTATCATAGGCAGCGGAATCGCGCTGCCTAAGTAAAGAACGATGTTGGCACAATGTATTATTATTTTTTTTTATTCAATTGGAAATTGGAGTGGCTAGTGTCCTTTTTAAAAGTCCAAAGTGATTGAAGGGCAACTAACCCCCCCACGCCCCTCCTTCCCCCAAACACATCCAATCAAAATTTTGAGATAGCTATTTTTTCACAACCCTCAGGGCAAGGGTTTTAAGTTATGCCCTGGGGAAATATAAGGAAGATGTTGCCACAATTTATTATTTATTTATTTTTTTCCTTTAGACCAGGGCGCTTCATATCGAAGAAGTTGTCGTAGAAACATCAAAAAGGGCTCATTCAATTGGAAATTGGAGTGGCCTGTGCCCCTTTTTAATAGTCCAAAGTGATTGAAGGCAACTAACACCCCTTCCACGCCCACCATTCCCCGAAACACATCCAATAAAAATTTTGAGATAGCTATTTTGCTTGGCGTAAATGATTTCCAGATAGAAAATACGTTTTTGAGGAGGTCAATCCCCCCACAACCCTCAGGGCAAAGGTTTTAAGTTATGCCCTATGAGCATATAAGGTTTTTATAGAAGGCGTTGTCGTAGAAACTTCAAAAAAGGCTCATTCCATTGGAAATTCAACCTTTTCTAATAGTCGAAAGTGATTGGAGGGCAATTAACCCCCCCCCTCACACCCACCTTTTCCCCAAACACATCCAATCAAAATTTTGAGAAAGCTATTTTATTCAACGTAGTTTCTAGTTCTGAAAATTAGGTCTTTGAGCATGACAACCCCCAGAGCCCTCAGGGCAAGGGTTGTAAGTTATGCCCTTGGGCATGTAATCATTCGAAAAAGAGAAATTTTTAAACACTTTTGTAGAAGAAAAACTTTTGTAGAGAAAGTGATTGGAGGGCACTTAACCCCCCCCCCCTCACGCCCCCCTTTTCCCCAAACACATCCAATCAAAATTTTGAGAAAGCTATTTTATTCAATGTAGTTTCTAGTTCTGAAAATTAGGTCTTTGAGCATGACAACCCCCAGAGCCCTCAGGGCAAGGGTTGTAAGTTATGCCCTTGGGCATGTAAGGTTTTTATAGAACGCGTTGTCGTAGAAACTTCAAAAAGGGCTCATTCGATTGGAAATTGAAATCGCTAGTGTCCTTTTTAATAGTCGAAAGTGATTGGAAGGCAACTAACACCCCTTCCATGCCCACCATTTCCCAAATACATTCAATCAAAATTTTGAGATAGCCATTTTGCTCCGCGCAGTTTAAAGTTCAGGAAATTATACATTTGAGAAGTACAGTCCCCCCACAGTCTTCAGGGCAAGGGTTATAAGTTATGCCCTGGGGGCATATAAGGTTTTTGATGAAGGCGTTGTCTTAGAAACTTCAAAAAAGGCTCATTCGATTAGAAATTCAAAGGGTTAGTGCCCTTTTTAATAGTCGAAAGTGATTTAAGAGCAACTAACCCGCCTCTCATGCCCAGCTTTTCCCGAAACACATCCAATAAAAATTTTTAGATAACCATTTTATTCAACGTAGTTTAAAGTTTTGGAAATTAGGTCTTTAAGGATGACAACTCCTCCGCCCCCCCCCCCTAAAGCCCACCGGGCAAGGGTTGTAAGTTAGGCCCTGGGGGCATATAAGGTTTTTATTGAAAGTGTTGTCAAAGAAACTTCAAAAGGGCTCATTCAACTGAAAATTGAAAGGGCTAGTGCCTTTTTTGATAGTTGGAAGTGATTAGACAGTGACTAACGCCCCTCTCACGCTCACCATTTTCCCAAAAACATCCAATCATAATTTTGAGATATCCATTTTGTTCAACGTAGTTGAAAGTTCTTGAAATTAGGTCTTTTAGGATGATAACCCCCCCAGAGCCCCCAGGGCAAAGGTTGTAAGTTATGCCCTGGGGGCATATAAGGTTTATATAGAAAGTTGTTGTAGAAATTTGAAAAAGGGCTCATTTGATTGGAAATTGAAATTGCCCTTTTTAATAGTCGAAAGTGAGTGGAGAGTAATTAACCACCCTCTTACGCCCACCATTTCCCAAATAATATTCAATCAAAGTTTAGATATAGCCATTTATTCAATGTAGTTGAACATTCTGGAAATTATGTATTTAAGGATGACAAACCCCCCAAAGCCAAAGCCAAAGGTTGTAAGTTATGCCCTGGGGGCATATAAGGTTTTTATAGATAGAGTTGTCGTAAAACTTCAAAACGGGTTTATTCAACTGGAAATAGAGAGGGTTAGTGCCCTTTTTAATAGTCGAAAGTGATTGGAGGGTAACTAACCCCCCTCTCACGCCCACCATTCCTCCAAACACATCCAATGAAAATTTTTAGATATCCATTTTGTTCAACGTAGTAGAAACTTCTGGAAATTAGGTCTTTGAGAATGAAACCCCCCCGCCTCCCCCTCCCCCCCTCAGACCTCAGGGCAAGGGTTGTAAGTTATGGCCTTGGGGCATATAATGTTTTTATTGAAAGTGATGTCGTAGAAACTTCAAAAGGGCTCATTTGATTGGAAATTGAAAGGGCTAGTGCCATTTTTAATTGTTGAAAGTGGTTGGAGAGCAACTAACGCCCCTCTCAAGCCCACCATTTCCCATAACACACCCAATCAAAATTTTGAGATAGCTATTTTGTTTAACGTAGTTGAAAGTTCTGGAAATTAGGTCTTAGGGGATGACAACCACCCTAACAGCCCTTAGGGTAAGGGTTTTAATTTATGCCCTGGGGGCATATAAGGTGATTAAAGAACGCACTGTCATTTCAAAAAGGGCCCATTCAATTGGAAATCGAAAGGGCTAGTGCCATCTTTAATAGTCAAAAGTGATAGGAAAGCTTGACATTTTTCAAACAGTTCGTGGTAACGAACTGTAAGTAAGGAGCGACCCGGCTCAATGGTAACCGAAACTGTAGAAAACGGGTTTTTGATACCAATAGATATATCATAAGAATCAGATTTTAATGCTGATTTCAAATATATAACTTCCATTAAGTTCAGGCCTACCTATTAAAATGTACGCGCTTGGGAAAAATTGGCTGATTTTCCAAAAATGGGGGAAAGACTCCCTAAAAGATTTAGAAACCGAATTAAAATCCCGGGATCATATTCAGTATGTCAGCGAACCCAGATGAAGAGTTTTCAAGCTCTTATCTGCAAAAATGTGGAATTTTGCATTTTTTGCCAGAAGAAAGATCATGGGTGCGTGTTTATTTGTTTGTTTTTTTTTCCCCAGGGGTGATCGTAGCGACCCAGTGGTCCTATAATATCATGGGAGGGCTCATTGGAACGGAAATTAAAAGTTCTAGTGCCCTTTTTAAGTGACCAAAAAAAATGGAGGGCAACTAGGCCCCCTCCCACGCTTATTTTTTTCCCAAAGTCACCCGATAAAAATTCTGAGATAGCCATTTTGTTCAGCATGGTCGAAAATATGATAAATATGTCTTTTATGATGACTTAATCCCCCGAAGTCCCCAGGGGGAGGGCTAAAAGTTATGAACTTTACGCAATGTTAACATATAGTATTGGTTATTGAGAAGTATACAGAAGTTTTCAGGAGGTTTTTTTTTATGGTAGTGGGAGAGAAGGGTGGGTCGGGGGTTATGTTGGAGGATCTTTCCATGAAGGAATTTTTCATGGGGGAAGGGAAATTGCCAAGAAGGGGGCGTCGGAATTGCCATCATTATTTATTGTTTATTGGGAAGTATACAGACTTTTTCAGGAAGGATTTTTTTCTGGAGGGGGGAGGGGCTAGAGGAGGGGGTTACTCTGGAGAATCTTTCCGTTGAGGATGTTTCTTTGGGGTAAAGGACATTTCTATGAAGGGGGCGACGGAATTCTAAGCATTATTTAAAAAACGATCAGAAATTAAATATAAAAAAAACAATTTTTTTCAACTGAAAGTAAGAAGCAACACTAGAACTTAAAACGAACAGAAATTTTAACGTATTTGAGGGGGCTCTCCCCCAAGTCAATACCTCGCTCTTTACGCTACAGTTTTTTTTAGTGCTTTCAAAAGAGCTATCTATTCTAATTAAACGGCCTTTGTGATTCAGGGGTTTGTGAATCAAATTTTTTTTTACTTTTAATGTAAAGAGCGTGGTATTGACTAAGGGGAGAACACCCTCATATACGTAATAACATATACGTAATAAAAAAAACAATAAAAAAAAAAGCGATACGGCTAAATAGAAATCGAAACTTTTCAACACTTTAAAATGTTTGATGTCAATAAATGTATCAAAAGAATGTGTTTATAATGCTGATTCTAAATATATAAATTTTATTAAGTTTAGTATTACTCATCAAAGGCTACGAGCCTGAGAAAATTTACCCAATTTTTTAAAGAGGGGGGGGGGAACATCCCCTACAAGTGAAAGAATTTTAATGAAAATCACACCGTCAGATTCAGCGTGTCAGAAAACCCTATTACATAGGTTTCAAGCTCACATCTGCAAAAATCTGCAACTTTGTATTTTTTGCCAGAAGAAAAATATACGAATATAGAAGTTAGTTATGTAAGTTAATTTGTAAAGACGTCCATTTAGCAAAAGAAAAGTAAAATTTTTATGCAAATTTTGTTTACTTATTCAATGACGGTTAGCCAAAATAAAAGCTGCATTAACTAAAAAACGATCAGAAATTAAATAAAAAAAAAACAAGTTTTTTAAACTGAAAGTAAGGGCGACATTAAAACTTAAAATAAACAGAAATTATTCCGTATATAAAAGAGGCTGTCCCCTCCTCAACGCCTCTCTCTGTACGCTAAATTTTGACTCTGTCTCACAACTTTGTTTTTTATAACAATAAAAAACTTTAGCATAAAGAGCGAGGCGTTGAGGATGGGACAACCCCTTTCATATACGGAACAATTTCTGTTCGTTTTAAGTTTTAATGTCGCTCCTTACTTTCAGTTTAAAAAACTTGTTTTTTTTTATTTAATTATAGCAAAGATCGATGTGGGTATAACACATTATTTTTTTTGTTGTTGTTGTTGTTTAGACCAGGGCACTTCGTATGGAAGGAGTTGTCGTGGGAACTTCGAAAAGGGCTCATTCGATTGAAAATAGGAAGGGCTGATGCCCTTTTTAATAGTCGAAAGTGATTGGAGGGCAACTAATCCCCCTCCCGCGCCCACTCTCTCATTTGCCCATAAAACTAAATGTTGCCTTTAAATTAAATCAAAATGCACTGTGATAATGCTAATTCCCAATAAGGCATCTCAGCACTATCCCAAGAACCACTGAGGGTATTACGTTCATACTTTCAGGGCTACTTCTGCTCTTAAAATTTAACCAAATCAAAATAATGTAAGTTTATCCAATCTATCAAAGAAAGTATACAGATTTTTTTTGCGAATGGTATCAAGCTTTCCATTTCAAGTCAACTAGAGGAGGTATTAAATTAAATTAAACACTACTATTTGTGTCCAGATTTTTAAAAGGAAGTATTTTGTTAAAAATTGCTGAAAATTTTTCTCCTGCATACAAACAGCAGGCCAAACTATAAAGTCCGAAAAAAACGAAAAGATTTAAAGTGTTATTTTATTTTCCCTGAAAAGACTACGTCAATATAAAACGAACAGATACTAATTAAAAAAAAACTTTTTCCAGAAAATAAGTTTTTCAAAGAAAAGTAAAGAACTCTATGAAACAAAAAATTAGCAAAGATAAAATCAAATAATCTACCAAGCGTGAAACTACCCCAAATCAGCATCGATAAATAAATGAAACCCAAAACGAACAGATACTACAATAATTAACCTAGTCATACTCCTATGCCTTCCCAAGGCCAGAACATAATTTGCACTATATTGAAAAAAATATTAAGGTTTTTACTTTTATAACTTTAATAAATCAAATAATATTAACATTTTGATTACTAAACATCAGTATATATATATATATATATATATATATATATATATATATATATATATATATATATATATATATATATATATATATATATATATATATATATATATATATATATATATATTAAACTGACAATGCCCATTCATTTGCCATTTCATTTGCATTCATGTGGTTAAGTATTTCGAATTTTCTGATTAGAAATCAAGCAAGGCTTGCACTATCCCCGAATTTTCAGATATTTCGACGAAAATCTATGTGTCACCCCGAAAAAAATTTGGTTCCCGGAATCCTCGAAAATCACCCTATCACGGTGCCACCTCTAGTAATTTGTCGCTAGTGATTATCTCTGCCAAATACTACTTTGTAAACCATTATTCTTCACTACTCTCTTGTTCGATAATTTTCGTCTCTTGTGTTACTTTGCATATAAACCAGACAGATACAATTGCAATATACACGGTTCTTCATATATTGAAAAACACAAGGCCGTATCCTGGGGGGGTTCACCCGGTTCGAACCCCCCCCCCCCCCTAAATTTTTGACCGACTCGAAAATAAGTCGAAAATTAGTAAAACTTAGGTAAAAATCAGTAAAATTAGTCGAAAACTGAGTCAAAAATTAGTAACCCCCCCCCCCCCCAAAAAAAAGTCAAAAATTAGTAAAAACCCCCCTGTACGAAAATCCTGGATACGGCCCTGGAAAAAAGTATCGTCTTTATGAAATTGAATAAAAAAACACTAATTAACTGAAAGTAAGGAGTGACATTAAAACTTAAAACGAACAGCAATGATTCCGTATATGTGAGGGGCTATCCCCTCCTCAACGCCTCACTCTTTACGCTAATTTTTTTGTTTTGTTTTAAAAAGTAGAGTGGTGAAAAAGAGTCAAACCTTAGCCTAAAGAGTGAGGCGTTAAAGAGGGGACAGCCCCTTTCATACACAGAATAATTGCTTTTCGTTTTAAGTTTTAGTGTGGCTCCTTACTTTCAGTTAAAAGAAACTTATTTTTTATTATATTTCTGAACGTTTTTCAACTAATGTAGGTTCGATTTTGGCTCACCGTGCATGACAAATTAGAACGTAATTTACATATTTATTTTGGCAGATTTATTCCAGATATCAAGGGTCGCCCCCTCCTCAATACCTTGCTCTTTACTCTAAAGCTGTTAGCACTTTTAAAAATGCTTCCTATTCTAATTAAACAGCCCCTGTGTTTTTGAATTTTAGTAAACAGTCAAGGTTTAGCGTAAAGAATAAGGTATTGAGGAAGGGACAACCTTTCATACATGGCATAATTTCTGTTCGTTTTTTAAATAATGCCGGTAAATCCTCCATATATGGAATAATTTATGTTCTTTTTTCAAATAATACCAGTAAATCTGGTTCACCCTCTATGAAATATACCCCTCCCCATCACTGAAAACTCCTCCGTGAAAATTTCATCCAACATTAATTGCACCCCCCCCCCACCGTCAAATTCCCTACAGACAGTTTCTTCCTCACTGAGACTTCCCCCCCTCTCTCTGTAAAATTGCTTGTGGAGGATTCACCCTGAAAAAGTATCCTCAGCATTTTTTCATGTGAATAAGACTTTAATCTCTAATCGGTTTCTCAATCACTCCAGAAATGCCCCCTTCCGTGGAGATTATTTCCCAGAAAACAAAACACGCGGAAAAAAGCCCCCGGAACATCTCCATATAAAAAATTTGGCAAGGAGAAGGTAAGACAATTAAAACTATTTCGTATAGTAATTCTGGCAAAACCCTCCAGTGTAACATTTCCCCTATAATATTCACTCATCAGAAATTTCCCTCCCAAGGGAAAAATGTTCTCCTTAGACATCCACCCCAAGTACCCCCCATCCCCCCCCCCCCCAAAAAAATGGCTGTATACTTCCTAATAACAAAGATTATATGTAAGCAATGGCCAAAGTTCACAACTTGCAGCCCTTCCCCTGGGGAATGTGGCAGATCATTTTACGCCTAAAGACATAGTTATTAGATTTTTTGACTATGCTGAACAAAATGGCTATCTCAAAATTTCGATCTCGTGACTGTGGTAAAAAAAATGAGCGTGGGAGAGGGTCTAGTTGCCCTCCAATTCTTTGGTCACATAAAAGGGCACTAGAACTTTTGATATCCGTTCATGTGAGCCCTCTCGCGGTATTTTAGCACCTCTGGGAAGAAAAAAGAAACAAAAAAATAAACACGCATCCGTGATCTTTCTTCTGGCAGAAAAAAAAAATACAAAATTCCACATTTTTGCATATAGGAGCTTTAAATCTATACAATAGGGTTAGCTGATACGCGGAATCTGATGGTGTGATTTTAATTAAGATTAGACCCCGGAACCACACCGTTGCATCGACCGAACACCGCCAACGAGAGGCCCGGTTAACCGCTGCCGACGTGTCGCAATACCACCGGCAAGCCGCACGCGCGCCCCCACCGGCAGAGGTGGCGTTCGGCTGAGGCGGCGTTCGGCTGACTGTGAATTAATTTTGCGGCGTTTTTTTATTGCGTCAACCGCAAAGTCGGAGCTTTTATTTTCTCGTGTGGTTAAGTATTTTGATTTTGGCTGATTAGAAATCAAGCAGGGCTTGCACTATCCCCGAATTTTCGGGGATTTCCTCGAAAATCTAAGTGCTACTTCGAAAAAAAATTTGATTCCCCGAATCTCTGAAAATCAGTACATCACAGTACCACCCCTAGTGATTTATCACTAGCGACTATCCCTGCCAAATATTACTTTGTATACCATAATTCTTCACTACTCTCTTGTTCGTTTATTTTCGTCTCTTGTGTTACTTTGCATGTAAACCAGACAGATACAATTGCAATATACATGGTTCTTCGTATGTCGAAAAAGGTGTCGTCTTTATGAAATTAAATAAAAAACAAGTTTTTTTAGCTGAAAGTAAAGAGCAACATTAAAACTTAAAACGAACAGCAATTATTCCGTGTATGAAAGGGGTTGTCCCCTTATCAACGCCGCGCTCTTTGCGCTAAAGTTTTTTATTGTTTTAAAAAGTAGAGTGGTGAAAAGAGTCAAACTTTTTTATTGTTTAAAAAAGTGAAGTGGTGAAAAAGTCAAACTTTAGCGTAAAGAGTGAGCCGTTGAGGAGGGGACAGCCCCTTTCATATATGGAACAATTGCTGATCGTTTTATAATATTTTTGTTTGTGACCCTACTGGTTCAATTTATCTACACTGACTTAGATAGTAGAAAAATTGATCCAGTGAAAATGCGGCGCTTTGTATCACTATTTTACCAACACAACTCTTTTACTGACTGGCTGAAAACATTGGGAGGGGACTACCTCCCCAGAGCCAACGCTTAATTCCGATTTATCTCCTACGCCAAAAGTAACGGTAAACAAAACAGCAGATCCTGATCTTGATTTTTATCAAGATTTTCAAGAAGCTTCCACATCTAATAAGCTAAATCTATCTCAAGGAGATCCCATTTGTTAGCGAGGGGATGCCCAAGTCCAGAAATCACGTACGCCAGATGGTACATGCCAAGCGTGGTAGAAGTATGCCAAGCATGGCGATTGTGTTTCAAGCGTGGTAGAAACTGTGCCAAGCATGGTAAAAAGCCGTGCCAAGAAAAGCCGAACTCTGCGACCCACGCGACATTCTGAGACGTGCACCAGGTGGCGGAAAATGGGTGCCTTCTCGGTCCTAGGGTTCGTGACTTAAATTTGGCTGAACAACAGGCTGAACTTTTGGGCTCTCTGGCTAAAGGCATGGAATTTATTACAACCAAAAGTAAGAGTATGTTACATTTGCAATCGAGATGAAGAGTTAAAAGTTTTATCATAAGACGATCAGCTGGCCTTTTGCAATGATTTTTATGACATAATGGCAGTCTTGGCAATAGAACATAAAGTAGAAGGTATTTTTGTCGATGGTTCAAAAGTAAATTTAAAGGTTGTTCTTTTGTATATTCAGCAATTGACTTCCTTCTATATCGTTAGCTGAGGCAACTAACACCTCTTTTACTCATCTTTGTTCTAAGTCCTAACATCTTTTTACAACGAACATGTGGGAATGGAGTGTTAGCTCTAACATCTTACACCTTGTGATATTCAGTTTCTTAAATCTTTCATCAATCTGCTCTGGTTAGTAATCTGCGAGACGTGGTGGTCACATCGTCAAAGCTCTTTCATTGACGCTCCATGTAACAGAAAGATGGTATCTTTCATACTTTTTGCTAACATCATTGAGCTGTCAGATCTAAGAACAAAGACGAGTTAAAAGAACGGAAATCTTTGCAGAAAGATGTGAGGTCTTAGATGTTAGATCTTAGTGCAAAAGAACGGGCCTAGTCTTATGCAACTACTCAATTTTTATTGGAAAAAAGCCTGAACATTACGAGGCGTCGCTGAAGCAAAATACAGAAAAAAAAAATCTTGAATTTACATTGGCATTAATACTGCATGATGCCTTGGTCTTTTGCTTGGGAGTCCGAGTTTTGGTATCTCCGCTAATTTGATTTGAAGCGAGGGTCAGTGATGTGAGTGTAAGCTTCGTCAGATTTGACCGGGCTCCAAATGGATGCATGGAAAAATCCGGAAGAGGTAAACAGGAAGGGTATGTAAAAGCACAGGAGGGCTGTTAACAATCCCCGTTGCAGTTCCTAGCTGAAGGGCAGAAAAACAGAGATCAGCACAGCAGATAGGGGTTGTAAAGTCCAGTGCCGTATCTTTTACCTTAAAAATATTGTATATAAAGAAATAATTTCATTTGATACTAAAAAAAAGTATTTTTTAAAGATATATCGAAATAAAATCGTAATAAAACCTATTTGTATTTGGAGTACTAATTTTATTTCCATTATTGTTATTTTTTTCTACTAACAACTAATAATACTTTCACGCGACAAAAAAAAAAGCACAATTTGTTTTTGGCCAATTTTTCTGAACATTGTGATTTTTCAAATCCTGGTTATCCCACTCATGAATAGACAACAGCAGGGAAATTACTGATATTTTCCCAAAATATTTATTACTTTGAATACGAAAATGACTCTTACAAGGTTTAAGCTCCCAGAAAAAATTGTCTGTATATTTCGGTATATTGTTTTTCTTCTATTCTGTGTTTTTCATACTCTAATGTGAGACGATATCATTGCTATAATTCAATGGTTAAAGGGAGATAACTACCCGCTTTACTGAAAACTGATCCTGCTTTGTGTTTTGTTTTTTTTTTCAAACAGTTCACGGTAGATAACCTTTAGTAAGGAGCGACACAGGTCAGCAGTAACCATAACTATAAACAAGGATTGTTCATAACAATTTTCATAATGTACATAACGATTGTTCTTAAAAGGATTGACATTTTATGCTGATTCCAAAATATAAAATTTATTAAGTATAAAGGTACCTATCAATATCCATTAAAATTGGAAACATCCCCGAATAGGCAAGTGATCTGAATGAAAATCACACCATTAGGTTCGTCATGTTAGAGAACACTACTGTAGAGGTTTCAAGCTCCTGTGTACAAAAATTTGGAATTTTGCATTTTCTCAAGAGAAGGATCCGGATGCATTTTTATTTGTTTGCATTTTATTTTCAAAAGTGATTGTATCAATCCAATAGTCCCTATAAGATCGAAAGAGGGCTCGTTCGAATGCAAATTAAAACGTATAATTCCCTTCTTCAGCGATCAAAAAGTTTGAGCCACGGGAAAATGGCGGAAAGTGGAGCCAAACTACGATTTTAACTCAAAAAAGTTTATTATCTTAATACTATATAAAAGTTAATTATCTTAATACTTGATTTAACAAAGTTGTTCACTTGACTTTTTCTAAATTACGTTTAGTAATGTATGATTGCGCACCAGCTATTATGGAGGGGGCGTTGGGGCACTCTGTAGGCAAGGAGAGGGTGCTAGATGCCTAAAAGAGGGCGTTTCAATTCCCAAGTTGTCTAACTCTGTTTGAGCCTTCTTATAAATAAAGAAAGCTATATACCACGAGATTCAGACCACTGCTCCTCATTTCAAACCAAATAACTGGCAATTACAAGACTCGATCACCCCTCTCAAAGGTTAAGGGATAACAGGGGAGCATGCAATATTAATGGCGATGTAAAATCATGATTTTCTTCTGTATTTTGCTTCAGCAACATCTCCTAATGTTCATCAACCGTCATCAACGTTGACGTCATCAACGTCAACGTAATGTTCATCAGATTTATCTTTACGAAGATAAATCTGATAGTTGCATAATGTACTTTCATTTTAGAAGCCTCACTTAACAACATAGAGTGAAGCCCAATGCCAACATGGAAAAGAACAGCCTTTAAATTTACTGTTAAACCATCAATAAATAAGCAGTTTCTGCTTTATATTCTATACCCAAGACAGTCATTATGCCATAAAAATCATTGCAAAATACCAGCTGATCGGCTTGTGAAAAAAAACTTACAACTCTTCATCTCGATTGCGAAAGTAACATACTTCTGCTTGTAATAAATTCCATCCCTTTAGCCAGAGAGCCCAAAAGTTTTGACTGTTGTTCAGACGAGTTTAAGTCACGTACCAAATGATTAAGATCTCCTTCACATAGATATGGCTTATTCACATAGCCCAAAAGTTTTGACTGTTGTTCAGACGAGTTTAAGTCACGTACCAAATGATTAAGATCTCCTTCACATAGATATGGCTTATTATATGAGAAAGCTGCTTGTAAATTAGGATCTGGTGTTTTGTGTTCGATTGTTTCTGGTGCAGAAGACAGATCGGATTTATGTGGGGGTCCTGGTACAGATACTTTTCTCCGCTATCAGGGATCTGTCTCTAAGCAGATAGTCCGCCTGGATACTGAATTTTATCCTTTGTAGCTTTATCCATCTACCTATTATAATATTGAAGTTTGCTTTGCAATTTTTTAGATTGTAAGTGGTTTGCAAGATTTCGCCTCACAAATTTCGACACGTTTTCTTGTAAGAACTAACTTTCAGCTCCTTGAAAGCCTTTCAATGAGAATTTTAAATTTTAGCTTCTAAAGTTATCCCATTGACTTTCATGAGTTTAAAATCGGGAAAACTCAAATGACAACTCGTAAGCACACCAGGTAACGCCATTCTGCCAGGTAACGCCAATATTGGCGTTATGGCAATATAAGTATTTGATATCACAATCACAGTCAGGTGTGAAAGTGGCTGTAGGACTTCACGTCCCTACTTTTGCCCTGAAATATCGGTATTAACCCATTTTCCTGTGATTTGTTACTCTTTTCACATAATATGATTCTCTTTTATTTGTTTTTTAGAAGCTCCCTGCTCCCAAGGAAAATTTAATTTGTGAACACTGATCTGCAGATAAAAGTGAAAATTTTAGATACTCTTTTATTTTCAAGGATTTCTATTCAGTTTCAGTGAAACATTTACCAAAAAGGTTTGTTGGAATTTACACCCCAAGAAATTCTGGATGTGGAAACTTACGGGCATGAACACAACGCGATACCGAAAGAAAATTTTTTACCAATGGTTTGCTTGATGAAGATTAAATGAATTCCTCCACTAAATCTTCTCAAAATCAAGAAGTGGTCATATTTGATTGGAAATTACATTGATGCTAAATTAGGTTCATCTTTCTAAAAAAAGAAGTTTTACAAAAAAAACTGTGGGCTAAGAAATTGCCATCAGCTTTTAATCCCTTCTCGTAGGGTATATCTTAGGGTATATCGTAGGTTATATCATAGGGTATATCGTTTAATTCTAATAATTACCTGGCCCAATTAAGGACAAAATAGGAGCAAAAGAAAAGCATTCATTTTGAAATGTTCAAACCCAGAGAAGATCAAACGTAAAAAAAACTGACAAGCGGCTATGTTTACATTTGACTTGAGAGTTGAGATGCGTAATTGATGTTGAGATCAAGTAAAAATTGTTAGTTTTTTTTTTAATTGAAAGTAAGGAGCACATTCAAACTTAAAACAAACAGAAATTATTCCCTATATGAGTGGGGCTACCCCTGCCTCAATCCACGCTCTATCCGCTGAAGTCTTAAAGTTCTTTAAAATTACTTCTCATTTGTATTCAACGGCCCTTGTGTTTGAGCTGTCTTCCTTAAAAAACTGCCACAAAAAGTCAATATTTTTGGTCTACGCCATTATTATTGGTACTAGGGGCATATTATATACAATGCCAAATGTATTTTAAACAGGACTGTATCCAGGATTTTTTCTGAGGGGGTCTTACGAATAAAAATTCGGGAGGGGGGCTTAAAAAAAAAACTTCAAAAACGTATAAAAAATTGGGTACTTTCCCATTATATGGGCACTTCTAAAAAGTCAAGTTTGGTTAATGCTAATGAAATAAAATAGGATGAATATATAATAGTTTATAAACAAATTTGGGCTATATATTTGCACATTAGGGCTGGGGGGGGGGGGTGGGTTTGTGGGTAAAGCATCACGTATATTAAATACGTGACTTTACCTTTTTCTCTCCCTAAACCCCAAAAAACAACAGTTTAGATAATGTAAATTCAATGAGGAACCACGCTCTTCGATCAATTTAGATAACAATTACCCGCTTTACGAGTCTCCATCACTGCATTCATTTGACTGTCTATAGCCGAGGTGCCCATATAATGGGAAAGTACCATAATTTGTTTTTATTCATTTTTGCTTCGTTTTTACGAGTCAGACAAACATTTCGGGGATGTTTAAACCCCTAGCCCCCCCCCTGGATACGGCTTTGATATTTTTAACATGCGTACATAATGAAAATTCACAGACCCCTATTGTACAAGTTGTGACGGCTTCAACCACGTGAAGGGTCAAGAGTCATCCAGACAGGGGTGGACCCAGGATGTTTTTAGGGGGGGGCAAAATAGATTGATCTGATAAAAAAATTTAGGGGAGGGGCGCAAAATAGGTTGATCCGATAAACTTGCGTTAGAAGCAAGTTTAATTAACGCAAACTTGAGTTAATTACGTAAATTATATTACTTTAGACTACGCTAGGGGGCGTGTGCCTCCCTCTCCCCCCCCCTGGATCCACCACTGCATCCAGAATTCCATCCAAATGAACAATAATACCGCTCTCCCTCCACTAGAAATTTTACTCTAACGATATTGTTGATAACAATTTCAACAAAACTAATTTTCATCGGAAATCTCACAAAATTTTCAAATTTTGTCAAAATTTTTAATTTCGATTCAATATTTTAATTCTTAAGCAGAAAAACTAAAATAGCCAGACACTACCTATCAATTCACAATTATTAAAATTATAATGAGATTTCACCCTAAAACAGACTTCATCGAGGTCTTTAGGGACAGAGTTATTGATTGAAACTTGTAGCATTTGTTATGTTTTTTTTTTTTTTTTTTTGAATTGAAATAAGAAGCTTTTTTAAAGTTTTTTTTTCACTTTAGCATAAAGAGCGTAGGGGTAAGGAGGGGGCAGTCTCCCTTAGAGAGGGAATAATCTCTCTTCGTTTTAAGTTTTATTCTTGTTGCTTACTTTCTGTTATAAAAACCTTGTTTTTTGTTTTATTTTATTGAGGGTTGAAATGTAAACTAAAAGTTACCAATGTCATTGTCGATGAAAGAGTTTTAAGTAAAGCGTTAGTTTTTAGAATTCTGCAAATATAAAGAATATCGCTAAATAGTTTTTTTGAGCTATTTTTTGTACATATATAAAATATAAACTGTGAAGCAATAATTGTTGTTCGTGTTAAGTTTTAATTTCACTACTAATTTCCACCAGCAAAACAATTATTTTATTAATTCTACAAGAGAAAAGCATCAGACCCTCTTTAGGTTATTCTAATTTATTTTTATTTTAAGATGTTTCTGACTTTATTTGTAGGTTATTTTTAGATTTTTTTTTATCGAAAAGCATGTGGGATTTAGAAAAACGCTTTATTTATATAATTCTACAAAATACAGGTATCAGTTTATTTTTAAAGTATTTTTATTTATTTTTTTTACATATTTTAGGTTTTATTTTTAGTTTATTTTTAGATATTTTTTATTCAAAAACATGTGGCATTCAGAAAAACACTTCATTTAATTAATTCTACAATAGATAGATATTGGACTATTTTCAGATTATTTTTATTTGTTTTTAGAAATTTTTAAATTTTAGTTTTGGTTGTTTTTTTTTGGTATTTTTTTTCCAAAAGCATACGGCATTCATAATCTTTAGAAAAAGAAATAAAAAGAGAAATCTTTAATAGCCTGAATTTGTTTATCCTTGAATCTACCTAAGTATATTTGTCTCTTAATTTCCTGTCTTCTTTTTTCATCCCTACTAAACTATACAAAATACATAATTTTGTGGCTTGTAAATTATGTAAATAATCTCTATAATTGAATCGAAGATTTACGAGTACCCCGTTGACTGCTTTCACTTCTTAAGAACTTTTTTTACTTTTTGCACGTCGTAAACAAATTTTTTCTTGTTTTGTGGAACTCATCTGCGTTTCATTTATGTATTAATCAGTGTCAGGGCCGTATCCAGGATTTTTGTTCAGGGGGGGGGGGTTACTAATTTTTGACTTTTTGGGGGGGGGGTTACTAATTTTTGACTCAGTTTTCGACTAATTTTACTGATTTTTACATAGGTTTTACTAATTTTCGACTTATTTTCGATTCGGTCAACAAATTTCGGGGGGGGGGGGGTTCAAACCGGGTAACCCCCCCCCCGGGCTACGGCCTTGATCAGTGTACTAGAAAAAGCTTAACAACAGCATGAAAAATAGGAGGAACATTGGAAGAAACAACAAGCTTAAAAGGACTTTTAAATGTACAAAAAAAAAAAAATACAACAAGACACAAATTATCACTCGAACGTCAAGGAGTGCCAGGAGGAATGCGAGGAGGAGTATGTCGAAGGATATATTTCGATGTTTTCCTACTGACCGCTTTTTGAAATCAGAGATAGAAAAAACCAAGTCATCCATATAATGTGTTTTTTTGGTTTCCCCATTATTGATTTTTGTTAGCAATACCTTGCCGTCACCCTGTGTGGCATCAGTGGCTCTGGAGGTATCAGTGGCTTTTAAAATTTTGAGTTTTGTTGGACTCATTTGTCGACTGAGTTTTGAAGCCTTTTTATTCATTTTCGGTACTTGTTTAGAGTCCGATAAACACGCAAAGAGAAACGCATATAGAATGTCAAAGATGCTATTCAAAACCGGATTTCCGCTGACTAGTGAGGTGTTGCTTACTCTGTGGAAACTATTTCAACTTTAGTTTTTGGGGTGAAAGAGGCAAAAAAGGTACCTAGATTAGGTTAGGTTACGTATTTAATAAATGTTATGCTTTACCACCCCCCCCCCTCCTAATGTGCAAATATATAGCCCAAATTTGTTCATAAACTATTAGATTTTCATCATATTTTGTTTTATTTCACTAGCATTAACGAAACTTCACTTCTCGCATGCTTATCGGATTCGGTACTTGTCAATTAGCTGGAACCCACGCGACATATTGTATACGGAAGATGCTTAAGAAACTAGTCAAACGGGTTTCTTTCAATAGAGAATTGAATTGCAAACCCGTAGTTTGTCATTGCGTTTACAATATTTAAACTTTTGTTTTTTGGGGTTTAGGGGGAAAAAGGTACCTAGGTTAGGTTACGTATTTAATATATGCTATGCGACTTCTTTTGACTTCTTACGTGGGTTCCAGCTAATTCACAAGTACCTCGGATTTGAAACAAGTACCCATTTTTTTCATATTAGATAAGATTTATTACAAAAAGGCGGCGGGCCACAGCAACGCAAAATACAGCATAACAAAATACAGGGACAAAATACTTAAGAAAAAGAACAAACTTTAAATAGTACAAACCAATAAATAAAAAGCACAACAAGCTCCAGTATTTTTTTAACTGACAAACAAGAACCATAAAAAAATTCAATTCCTAAAAACTTAACAAACAATCCCCTCGAACATAATTCCCTATGTTTAATCCCAAAACGAAGAAGCTCATACCACTGTTTAATAGCACACGCGGATCTCTCAGACATCCGCTCAATTAACCAACATTCCCTCCCTATCACTCGTCCAAAACATTCATTCCGCAACTCAGACAGCTCTCCACACTCGGAAACAACATGAAAGAGATTATCATCCACACATTGGGCAAAAGTAGGGGCCGGCTACCAACCTACGCTTTCCCAAAAATTTTCTTCTCTCTCCTAAATCCAAACTATCCCCCCTTACCAACGACAAATTCTTAAAATCCCCTCGATTCAACCCAAATTTAAAATTAACCTCCTTCCCTGGTTAGGCTTATATTACTTAAGCTTAAAAAGGCTTGGCGGAGATCCTCGCTCTTTCTTTCTCCTTTTTTTCTCAGTGGCAAAAATTTAATCCTCTTATTTTTTTCCTTCACATTTTTTTGCTTTCCATCTTATATGGCGTAATATGCCTTCATTAACCTTTTCATCGAAGCGAGACAAATTCATATACTCAATTTAAAAAGCAGAAGTTCTGATTTATCGTACTTTTTTATGACCCAGTCATTCACAACGTTCTACTCAGCAGGGCATCAAGCTCTACGCATTAGCGCTGAGTTCGTTAATATACCCATTTAAAAATAGAATTACGAGGCTTCTATCACCTTAATATAGCAAATGTAATAAGAACACAGACTATTGATAGATTTGTTGGTACTTGTGCCTTATTCGGTACACACTCCGAGAAATGAAATTTGATTAATTATAATGAAATATAGCAAATTATGATGGAAATACAATAATTTAGTAATACAATTATGAAAACTACAAAAAAGAATTATGGTGGGGGCCACACAGACCGCATTATATTAAATACCTAACCTAACCCAATCAAAATACCATCTCTATATATTAAATATTGAATAAAAAAATATATCTGCAAAGTAGATTTTAACTGAGCCTAAGCTAATTTTCTTCGGATTCCGAGAGGTAAGAACCGGTTATTGTCTTATTTGTAGATCCATATTCTCGAGTGTATACCGAATAATGCACAACTACCGATTTGTTTATTGAGTCAGAAATAGAACAGACAAAAAAAAGAATTAAAACAACAAAGGAAATTGTGGTAAACGCAAAAACAATTATCAAAAAGAAGTATCTAATTAACTAAAAAATAACCCCCAAAACAACTAAACAAAATCAGCCAATGTCACCCTTCTTTCGCAACCCTATAAAACAAGACAGACTACATCAACTATCGTTCTTTTGGAAGTTGTTTCCAAACTCCTGGGAAAGCAAGAAAATATTACCAACCCCAAACAGAGCAATTCTCGCTAAACAAAGTAATAGCACTCGCAAAAAATATGTTCCAGCGTCTCCTCCCCTACCCCAACACTCCGATAAGAGTAATCTCTAACTGTGGTACCACATGTTTTCCTCTTATTAACCTCACTCCCTAACCTAGCTAAATCAAAATAAAACAGGTTTCTATTATGTAAATTAATTTAAAAACGTTTTCCCCAAAATAAGTTTTTCAAAAAAGTAAAGAACTCCATTAAACCAAAAATGAACAAAAACAAAACCAAATTATCCACAAAGCATACAACTACCACAAATCAGTATTAATAAATAAATGAAATTCAAAACAAACAGAAATTAAAATAAGTAACAGCGTCAAACTCAAACATGAGCAGAAATTAATATGAGTAGGGTTCTAAACCCCTAGGCATACTAAAAGCCAGAATAGAATTTGTACTTTACTGAAAAAATTCAAATGAATTTACTGGAAAAAAATGTGCATTGTCAGTTGAATGGGCATATGCTGATATTTATTCTCTAAAATCTTAATTAATTTTCGATTTCGTAAAGTTATAAAAATAAAAACAATTAAAAGAATATACAACCTTTACCCTCGAACTGTGAGGGGTTTGTCATCCTCAAAGACATAATTTCTGGACCTTTCAACTACGTTGAACAAAATAGCTATCTCAAAATTTTGATTGGAGCTGTTCGAGTAAGTGGTGGGCGTGAAAGGGGGATTAGTTGCCCTCCAATCACTTTCGACTATTAAACAGGGCACTAGCCCTTTCAATTTCCAATCGAATGAGCCCTTTTTGAAGTTTCTACGACAACCCTTTCAACAAAAACCTTATATATCCCCAGGGCATATTCTAAATACCGGAAGGGCTGTGGGTGGGGGGGTGTCATCCTCAAAGACCTAATTTTCAGAACTTCCAACTACGTTGAACAAAGTGGCTGTCTCAAAATTGTAATCAGATGTGTTTGGGGAAATGGTGGGCGTGGGAGGGGGGGGGGGTTAGTTGCCCACCAATCACCTTCGAATTTTAAAAAGGGCACTAGTCCTTTCAATTTCCAATAGAATCAGAACTTTTTGAAGTTTTTATGACAACACTTTCTTTAAAAAACATTATGTGCCCTGTGTCGGCGCATTGTGCCGACCCTCAAATGTTCAATTTCAACCTATAAGCCAGAGAAAATTCACAATCAGAGATTGGAGGACTAGAACGTTGAATAAATACTATTTCAATAGCTCTCAGAATTTTTGCCTGATAACATTTTGACCCTGGTTAGGCCTGTTTAGGCCATTAGGCCGGCACTGTTTTAAAATAAAAAATACTGGAATGTAGCAATGATTGCTACATTCCAGTAGAAAATCATTTGATTGGCCTCTTTTGTTCCTTAAAAAAGGCACTAGATTTCAAATGCCCATCCAAATGAGCGTTTTTTTTTCTCAATAATATAGGACTACAGATTATGTATGGCCCCATCCGTAACCATCCTTCTCTGAAAAAGTAAGAAAGTTCACATTTTGTCTATAGTGGCCTCTCATTCATTTTGAATTTCATTTCGTTGTCAAAGAGTTCGTGGTAACGAAGTGTAAGTAAGGAGCGATGCGGCTCAGTAGTAACCACAACTCTAAGAAACAGGGTCTTGATAACAATAGATACATGAAAACAATTGAATTTTGATGCTTGTTCAAAATATGTAAAATTCATCCAATTCACTGCCAGCAATCAAAAGTTACGAGCCTGAGAAACTATACCCATTTTGGAAAAGGGAGGAAATACCCCGAAAAAATCATGTGATCTTAATGAAAATGACACCATCAGGTTCAGCCTACCAGAACTCTCCTGTAGGGGTTTCAATTAAATATGTACAAAAGTGTAGAATTTTTTTTTTTTTTTTTACCGGTAGAAAGATCACGTATGCGTGTTTGTTTGTTTTTTTTTCTTTTTTTTTTTCCCCAGGGGTGATCGTATCGAATCAGTGATCGTAGAAGATTGGTAGAGGGCTCATCGGATAGGAAATCAAAAGTTCTAGTACCCTTTTTTAGTGACCGAAAATATTGGAGGGTAGCTTGCCCCCCTCCCATGCTCATTTTCCCCCTAATGTTGCCCGATCAAATTTTCTAGATTGCTATTTTTTCATCACAGTCGAAAAATGTAATAACTAAATCTTTGAGAATGACTTGACCCCCCCCCCCCCCCCAGTCGCCGAAGGAAAGACTGCAAGCTATGAACTTAACCATTTATTACATACAGTATTGGTTATTGGGAAGTACAAAGATGTTATTCAGGGGGGATTTTTCTGGTGGAGGGGGAGCGGTTACGTGGGAGGATCTTTCCACGAAGGTGGATTTTCCAGCATTATTTAAAATACGATCCGAAATTAAATAAAAGACAAGTTTTTTCAACTGAAAGTAAGGAGCAACACTAAAACTTAAAAGGAACAGAGAATTAGATCGATAGATAGATAGATCGTGTATTTCAAAAGCCCAAGAGCCATATACACACAAAAATTATGAAAAACAGAAAAATTACAACAGAGCAAATTACGAAACACACATTAACATGATGCATAGCGAAAAATACCTTCTGGTAAATTACCAAAAAAATGACTTTAATTCCATATAATTATTAATAATTAATTGTAAAAACATTTCCTTCTTTCTAATCCCTTCTCTATGTACGCACCAATACGAAATATTGTGGTTGGATTACTACTTTGTAAGATTTTTGGAAGCAGCAAAACAATCCCATGTAAGTAATTTTCCCTTAAATCAGAGAGCACCGGACACTTTCGGAGAAAATGGTCCAAATCTTCGTCCTCATCCCTACAAAGAGGACACACATACCGACCATCAGGATGTACTATCCCTCTGTCGAACACGATTTGCCTGCTCTGGATTGGAAGGCAATTCGCCCTAAGCTGAATCCATCGACATAAAATCATAGCCGGCAAATTAAATTTGATATAAAATTCCTCTCCAAACTAGGTTTAACCTGATTATAATGATTCAGTATAGCAGAATTTAAAAACAACCCTTGCCAATACTGAATTTCTTAACCCTCTAAGATAAATTGTACCTGGCTTACTAAATTTGTTGGTAGATCACGGGAACCAAGACCGTCATTCCATAAGTAAGCCATTGCCACTTTTTCAAGTAATGACCTAATTTGGGACGGCCACAACGTCTCCGAACCATAACTCAGTATCTGATAATAAGCAGCACTAACTAGTCTATCTTCATTGCACCTCAGCAAATTCAGCTAAGATCTAATCATCAAAATAGACCTAGTTGTCTGATGTAATCCAAACAGTCTTTTATAATACTGGAGCTGGAGGGACTCCAACTTCTGTGCCGCTTCTCCGCCCCAAATCTCCGCTCCATATTCTAATGCTGGTAAAATTTTTGTATTAAATATTCTTTTATGCATTCTTAGGTTTTTAATTCCCATTATCGTCGGATTTCTAAAAATTGCAGACATGGTCACTTTATCTCTATTAATTAGTTCATCAACATGACTCTTTAAACTTCCATTTTCCGATAAAATAAATCCTACATATTTTATTCTTTTACTTACTTTAAGTTCCTTATTATTAAATTAATATTTATAATTATCTTCGCCACTTGTTTTCCTTTTTTTTAAAAATATCAAATTCACTCTTTTCAACACTCAGCCTTAGTTTTTTCATCTGCAAATTTGTTCTATAAGACTCAAAAGCATCTGCAGATCTTGTGGTGTGCTAGCCACCAAAGCAATATCATCTGCAAATAATAGTAGTGATAGTTTATGGGTCCCTAGACTAACATTCGGAGGCCATCTATTCTCTAGATAATCAACAACATCATTTATAAAAATGTTAAACAATTTAGGAGAAAGAGTGCTGCCTTGTTTTACACCCAGCTTAATATTAAAAACCCTAGAAAACCTGTTACCAACTAACACGATTCCACTCACACAAATATACATACTCACTATCAACCTCGCAAACAGATGAGGGAAGCCAATTCTAAGCGAGGCATCTTTTAGAAGCTCTCTGTTGACACGGTCAAACACCTTTTGGGAGTCTAGAAACCTAACCCATAAACAAGTTTTTCCGTTTCCATATTCATTAATTGATACCTCAAAAATGAATATTGTATCTACCGTCCCGTGCCCTGTTCCAAAATCTCCTTGTTCTTTATGTATTATATTACTTTTTTTTAACTATTAAGAAAGCCTTGTATCTAGTATTTTCTCCATTATCTTACGTAAAGCAGGGACTAGCGCTATTAAACGATAATCTATGTGCAACTTAGGGTTACCTCTCTTAAAAAGCGGCATAAGCAATGATCTCTTCCACTCATTTGGCCATTGTCCTGAAGTTAACACCTTATTGCAAAGAAAAACGATTATCGACATAAAAATTGAAAGAAAATTCTTAAATAACGTTATTGGTACACCATCAACACCCGCAGCCGAACCTCCTTTTAAATTTTTGAATACAAACAGAGATTATGATGTATATGAGAACGTCATATACGTATATGAGGAGTGTCTTCCTCTCCTCAATACTTTTCTCTTTATGCTAAAGTTTGTCTTAAGACAATTAAAATAGCTTATTATTCTAATTAAACGGCCTTTGTGATTCAGGAGTCATACTTAAATAACTGAAACAAAAAATCAAACTTTAGCGTAAAGAGCGAGGTATTGAGGAGAAATAAACCACCCTCATCTACATAATAATTTCTTTTCGTTTTAAGTTTTAATGTTGCTCCTTACTTTCAGTTGAAAAAACTTATTTTTTTATTATTTAATTCTGATCAAGACTGCACCCTTTTTGGTAAATTCCTGTTTCTTTTGATGAGTAACTGCTTTTGATTAGCTCCTTTAAATTATTTTTTTTTTTTACAAATTTAGAGTCAGCATAAATGAGAATTTAATGCTTCATATATTTTATTAAAAACTTTTAGACTTTTATTTGAACTGTCTGAGGCTCTTAACTATGAGCACTAACGTGATTTCACAAGAACTAGAAGAGACCAGAACTAGTATTTTTTGAAAATATGGAAAGGAGGGAGGGAATATTGTTGTTTTTTCAAACTTTTCAAATGAAAATAGAAAAAAAGTCATTTTTCAATAAAAATACTAGGAAAGTGTATTTCTTAAAATCATCATGGAGGGGGAGCAAGAAAATTTATAGGGGGAGGGAAGAATTCCCTCTCCCAATTGATGCCGCCGACTGTCTAAGAGGGCCTTCAACAATGTTTTTACATTTGGTTAAAATTTACATAACAATGCTTAGGAATAACAATTATCCATATTAAAGTATACTCCCACAAATATGTATTAGAAGGGGGGCCTGAAGTATCAAAAATGAATCATAAGGTCATCAAATCAATAGTTTTCAGGGTGAGTTCTTCAGACAAATCCCTTTTGTATGGGGACATCTCACATAGACACTGGCAGGGGAAAGTCAACCCTCTTTAACTCAACCCCTGTTTAAATCAACCCCCATTCACCTCAACCCCATGCAACCCAACTCTGTCGAACTCAACCCCTATAAAACTCAACTCCCATTGAACCACCCCATTTAACTCAACCCCCCTTTAATTCTCACTCAACTCCCGTTTAACCGTAGAATTTTATGGGTGGCCTTCGAATCTCAAAATTTTCTTCTCAATTAACTGGCAGATTCCATATTGTATTGCAACAGCCCCAAATTTAAGATCAGTTCCGGTGTCTCAGTAATTTTACACGGTTTAAGATTTAAGCAAAATCAAGCTTTTTTAGGTTTTTGTGGGAAGACCATTTTGTATAAGGATTTAAATGAGAAAAAGTAAATACAACTCGCAATCAGAAAGTATTGTGTAGACAGTGAACCATGGTTGCAGCGGCAGCTGCAACCTAGAAAAGAGCGAACCACGGCCCATAGTAACCAAAAGTTAAAAAACGCGTTTAGAAAAAAAAAGCCTGGTGAAAAAAAATTTCCATCTGACACTGATTCAGGAATGGTAACTATCATGTCAGTTCGTGTTAAAAATAAAAGTTTATTGGGAAAAGAAATTTATCGTCATTTCGAAAAAAAAACTGAACCCTCGAAAATGGCGTCAGATCAAAATGAAAAGTGTACCATTGGAAGCAGAATAGTCGAAAACCTCATTCAGGGAAATTACAGTCCCCAACCTTGAAAAACAAGAAAAATCACTTTTTTGTATGGGTAGCACTGATGTGTCTCCCTTCTTTTTTTTTCTCCTTTTTTTCCAGGGCTAACGGTTTACCAGAACATCATAGAGAGATGCTTAATGGCTCATTAGAAAGCTATTTCTCACATCTACGTGATTTTTATAAATTCCACCATCTGCAAGTGCCATATGACACAAAAATGGCACATTATGTACCATTTCTCAAGGGGTGGGACTAGCGGGCTACAATAACATCGTAGACCGATGTTTAATAGCTCACATTAAAGCTATTTCTCATATCTATGTTTTATTTATGAACTCCACCACCTGCAACTGCCAAATGACACTAAAAATGGCACTATTGATGCCATGTCTTAAGTGGAAAAGCTAGAGGCTAGTGGACTGCAAGAAAGTTTTAGAGAGATTCATAATCGTTACTTCAAAACCTACTACTCGCATATACGGCGTTTTAGCCAGTTTTGTCTTCTGTGTGTCAATAAGCACAAAAAATAATAAGTATTCTGACAGTCCTAAAGTATAAAAGTTTTGAAATTTACAGCGGCTCCGTTACAATAATTATGATCCAAAACCCTGAATTGGAGATTTACAAGGAACCCTTACTGTATACTCCCCCTCCCAAACCCTCAGTAAGTCTCATTAGTCTGTTGGAAGAATTCACTATGAACTCTTAAAGTCAAAAAACTTGTTTGGGAAAAAACTGCCTGGTGGAAACGAATTGCCATCCAACACTAATTTTAACAATTAGCTTCTTGTATGATTTATTCGATTAAATCATGAATTTAAGCGCTGCATCGTGAAAAATTACTAGATTTAGGTAAAAATGGCTAGTTTTAGAACGAAAATCACTATACTCGTAAATCACTATCTAGAAAAAAATCACTAGGCAACATAAAAAATCAGTAGAAATAGGGATAAATCACTAGGGGTGGCAACCCTGCTTCTCCTGCACAGTCCCTTCGTTAGAATATTAGTAAGTTCTTATTATATTCAATGTTTTGTTTAAAATTTTATTTCTTCAGAGAGAGAAGGGGCAATTCTTTTTGGCATCAGTGGCTGCCTTAGTAAATATGATCAAATATTTGAATAGAACAAGCTATCAATATAAATATTTTCCACTCACAACCTGAGGAAAATAATAACAATGAATGATAAATGTTGAAAATTCGGTGTTCTTATGCGGCATAAGAAATATTGTATTCTAGGAAGTATTTTCAGTTCTAATTGCTAAACGTCTAAATGTGACCTAGTTTTTCCTTATTCGCTAGGGAGTGTTTTCTGATATTCATCAACTGTTTCGGCGAATAGCGTAAATATACTGTTCTTTGATTTAAGAGGAAAATGCAAGTTTTTGATAAGCTGAGTAGGGAAAGAAAAATGGAAAAAGTATTTATATAAAAAAAAAAAATAAAAAAGGTAGGATGGTACATAGGATGCAAAGTGGTTACAGCTTCTCTTCATAAGGGTTTAAAATTGAATTCGCCCCAAAAACAATTATTATATTCGGAGGAAAACTAAAAAATAGGCATCGAGAATCATGCCTATATGTTCACTTGAATCATAGGTTATGTTTGTGAATATTTTCAACTGAAACTAAGAAGTGACATTAACACTTAAAACGAGCATACATTATTCCGTATAAATAAAAAAGATCATGGCAGCGTTGCTTCTGCATTAAAGTTTAATCAAAAGCGAACAAAGATTAATTTAAAAAAACAAAGTTTTTCCGAGGGAAGCAAAGAGCGAAGTTGAAACTTAAAACGGACAAAATTATTACTTCACAGCCTATTTAATATATATATATATAACTAGTATAAATAAACCAACCAATAATTTTTCCCTATGCTTTTATGATTATACAAAACTAGCGCTTTACTGAAAACAGAAATTAATATAGGAGTTTTGGTACAGTAAAAGCAAACCAATTAAGGACACTTTTTTTTATAGAATCAAAATATTATCAATCCCTTTTAAGATAAAGCAACAATCAATTTTAGGATGTTCTTCATTTTTTACGTTTGATTTGGTGTCACTTCTGCCCAATGGCTCAGTTCAATGACTGGCTCTCGTTTTGGTTCTTAAAAGGATATGTCATGATTAGTTTGTACAGAAGTTCTAAGTAAGGCCATATTGATAGTATTAGGACTATAGGCTAACTTTAGGATTTGTATGACACATTGAAATTCACTCTTGTATAGGGAGAAATAGTCGGATTTCCAGAGTTCATATTATGTCTTATTTGATCTTCATTGCAAGTGATACTAAAGCATATTTCTTACAATTTAAGCTGTTCAATTACTGCTGCTACAACGCTGTTCAATTACTTCGCGGCTATTAAAAAATATTTAGTTTTACGCATATGTTATTAAGATGATTTTATTTGTATACTGAAAGTGACTAATGTCGCAACTGGTGTAAGAGTATGAAAATTTTTATAGATTCGTTTAGTGTTTTCAAGCTACATACTCATTTTTGACTATTAAATCAATAATCCTTTTTTTAAACTTGACTTTTGTGTTTTCAATAAATCGCTAGTTTTGTATAATCAAGTGGTTTGTATAATTAAGTGGTATATAATGAAGGTTGAGTTAAGTGGGGGTTTAGTTGCATGGTTCAGTTAAATGGAGTTGAGTTAAACGAAGGTTGAATTGCACGGGATTGAGTAAGTGTTCTTGTGAATGGGTTTGAGTTGAATGTGGTTGCATCGCATAGGGTTCAAATTAAACGGGGATTGAATTAAATGAGGGATTGAGATTGACGAGGAGTGATTTAAACAGGATTAAGGCAAATGGGGCTAGGATTGAAATTGAATGGGTTAGAGTTGAATGGAAACCATCAAAAAATATTCACTAATTATGAAGGAGAGATTATTTGTTAATTTTCAGCACTTCTGAATTGATGCTAATACCTACTTTTATGTTTAAAAACACGTATAAGGATATACCTGTCCTGTCATATTCCTTCAAATGACGAACTTGTTAAAGATTTATCACATAGTTTCCCCTAATTTTTACATGATTTACCTGTTTTCGCGTTATTTTGGAAACACAGTTCTTATAGTCCTGCCAAAGAAAGATTAGCAAGGGCCAAAATCAATCAATCAGAACAATTTCAATGATATCAGTTTACCGAAAGCTGGTGCATATCCAGAGGGTGCGTATCTAGAGGGTGGGGTGTGTGGCGTGGTTTATATAGTTAGAACTCTCCCCCCCTAAAGTATTTGTGTGACTCGTAAATTAGTATTGAAAATCTAGATGAAAAGATTATTTCTCTAAAAAACCTAGAAATCACTTCTCCAACTAGTAAAGTAGTCTTAAGAATGCAGGGTAAAAAAAATTGAACACCCCATACCCAGAACAGCTGTTATTTTGGTAAAACAGTAATTGGTTATTTTACTGATTTGGTAAATCAGTAAAAATATCCTGTAGTCCCAGTAAAAATATCCTGAATATGGTCTTAACCCCAACTTAGTTTGCTCAAAAACAATTTTTCAGTTTTATGCTGAGGAAAGCATGGCAGTAAACATAATAGTGTAGGGTGCTTCTGAGATAGAAAAGAAAAATTTCCACCGGTGGAAAATTTCGGCTTTACCGATTTCTAACAAAAGAGCATCGACACACTGACAGCAAATTTATCCCTTCAAAGAAACTATCGGCTGACCTATTTTCTATAAGTAAAGAGTAATTGATAAAAGTCGTTAGATCTAAAAAAAAACAGGTACAATATTTGCTTGGAGCTATTGATCTAGAAATCAATCACTAGGCTGTCCAGAATGATTGTTCTTCTGCCTTCTTGAAATACATTTTAGATGTTGCTAATTTTTTACGTCTTCCGGTAACACACAGCTTAAAGCTACGGTAATTGTGGGAAGTAAAGAACCTATTTAATATCCGTACCAAAACAAATCAGAGTCGACAATGACCGCAAAGCCTTTTTTTCCTTCGCGTGTCGAAATTGCTTGTAAGAGTTGGTAGAAAATGACTATAGACGTCAAAATTGTGGCTCAGATTACATCCTTGAGCAGTTAAGAGTTTCGCTCTCGCTGACGGCTGCCGGGCTGACACATCGTGGTGATACTTTAAACAGGCACATGCAAGTATTGTGGTGACATCGTGCTGTCGGTTTAGTCCAAATTTGGGCTTCATACTTCTTTTATGCACAATCGTAAAAGAAAAGAAATCCCAAAGAAACTGGTATTTACGCTTATCCAGATACTGTTACACAAGGGGAATTATTGATGCTACTTAATTAAGTATAACCATGAGTCGCGTTCAGGGAGGAGTAATTGAAGATAATAAAAGCATTAGCCCGCCAAAATCATTTGTTAAAACTCGATTTCAAATTTCCCAAACGACAAAACGGAAAAAATTTCCCCTTCGCTATCGTCAATTTGATAGATAGAGGGATGATGCAGGTTTAATAAATTTTTCTTGTCTGTTAAAAAATCGATAAATCATTTTTCAAAACCCGCGACAAAGAAGCAACTTTCTAATAAATTCTTCATTATGAAAAATATCTCCCCTAGCTATTGTACCTTTAACAGAAATATAATCAATATAACTGAATATAACAATATAACAGAATGTCATGGCAGCTGTGTTTGATGACTGATCCCTGTCGCTCTGCCCTTTTCTTACTTACTTAAAAGTTAAATTAAAGCAATTTTTCTAGGCTTTTTAAACTTAAATTCAGGCTTTTTGGCAAATTTTAACGTCAGCTCATTTGCAGATATGTTTCCAACTTCCCGGCTGTTTCTAAATAGCTGGATAGATGTAGCGTTTTATTTTTTTTTTTTCCAAGAACATACGCGTGTCAAGTGTGCCATTTCACAAAAATGTAGGGGAGGCAAGGACGTAATTTAATTTTTCAGTATTTTTAGTCAAGATAGAATTATTTTTTAATCTAGGGTAGGGGGAGCATTTATTTTGTTTCTATCTTTTAAACCAAACAGCAAAACATTTGTCAGTCAAAATATAGGTGGGTGATTACACCCCACCCCTGATTGGCACTCCTGCCGCGTGGGCCATACTGGCTCGCTTTTACACAGAAAAAGCAGCGATGTACTGGTAAACAACATTTACTTACTTACTTACTTAATCCTCATGCTGAGGTGGCGTTGAGAGTTTCGTCAGCCTTCTCCACACGGGGCGGTCTGCAGGAGGGACCTCTGCATCATTCAGGAAAATTCCAGTCTTTTGTAGGAATTTCCCGAGTTTATAATTCTACCGGAACTTGGGTCTTCTTCTTGGACGTTTTCAGCCAATACTGATTGGTTCAAAGTCGTAAAGAATCTGAGCCGGTGTGTTGGCAGGCAGTCGTAAAAGAAGTCCGAACCAGTGAAGTGTCCGCTCGGCAGCCAGTTGTGACAAGGGTGACTGGGAAATTATAGTTCGTAGGTGGTTATTGTTCACAAAATCTGCCCACCGGATTCCCTTGATTTTCTGAAGCCACTTAGATTGAAGAGTGTCCAGACGGCACTGGACATCTGCAGTTGCAGGCCAAGTTTCAGCTCCGTACTGCAGGATCGAATAGACTGACCCTCCAATCATCTTTATTTTGGTGGTTGCTGTGATCATTGGCCTCTTCCAAACATGGCTCAGTCTACCGAAGACAGTAGATGCTTTGGCCGCGCGAGCAACAACTTCAGAGTCGATGTAGCCGTCCGATGATATGATAGAATCAAGATAAGTGAAATGGCCAACCCCTTCGATTTGGTTTCGGTGACCAAGTAATTAGAATTATCGACGTCAGATTTTTGCTGCACTACCATGACTTTCGTCTAATTCCATTTAATGGATATTCTGATCCTGGCACCTTCTCCTGGAAGTGTATTTAGAGCATTGAGCAGCTGTGTCTCGGCGATGATGACTAATATTATGTCATCAGCTAAGTCACAATCAGTGACAAATTTTTCCCCCTACTTGAGTCCCAAGCTCAACTTCCGATTTGTGCAAGTCATAACATGATCTATAAGACAGTTAATTAGCTCAGAAGCAACTGAGCAGCCTTGCCTGACTCCTGTTCTTACTGGAATACGTCTACCGTTCACTTTCACACAGCTCTCAGTCCCTTGATGCATGGCCTTGAGTAGGTGGAGATATTTTGACGTGATGCCAGTATTAGAAAGGATATTCCATAGAGGATTTCGATCAGCTCAGTCGAATGCCAGAGGATTTTCGATCAGCTAGATGCCTTGAAATCGAGATAAGCAATGAAAGCCTTCTGGTGGAACTCGTTTACCTTCTCGATGATTTCTCTTATGGAGAATATCTGCTCTGTTGTTGATCGCCCAGCCATAAAACCACCCTGCTTTACTCTGCGCTTTCGTCCGAGGTGTGCAAAATATCACTGCAACAAACCATAGAAAAGAGCTTTCCTGGTACTGAGAGGAGCGTCATCCCTCTAATGTTCTTGCAAGCCCTCTTGAAACCTTTTCTCTTCCACAGGGGTAGAATCACTCCTGTACGTCAGTCTTTCGGGATGATCTCCGAGTCCCGTGCTGCACTGAACAGCATTTGGAGTCATAGCAGGATACTGTCGCCGCCATTCTTAAGCAGCTCCGCAGATGTCATGAGTTTTCCGGTTTTTCAATTTCTTCACGTCATTTTGAATTTTTACCACTGAGAACGATTAAATGTCAGTATTAACGAGATTATTATGGATCACAGTATGGGGGGGGGTGTCAGGAGTCACTAAAGATGGAGAGAGAGGGGATGCATTAAGCAGCGATGAGAAGCGTTCATTCCTATTGAAAGGCTGGACACTATGTCTTCAAGGAGCACCCTGTCCACAGATAGTACATTTTCTATTGCTTGAGCATACTGGCCCGATAGGTCCCACAATTGTTTGTACACTGCTCAAACGTCCTTCCTCTTGACAGCTTCTTGTAGCTAATCAGCTTTAGGGCCAACAAATGACTTGATATCTCTATGTATCAGCTACTTCCTGACGCCCTTGAGATTCCGATAGGTCTTCATATCCCCCCGCAGTCTGGGCTGCATTCGGAGCGTAATGACTTCACAAAGGTCTTCATTTCCCCCCCACAGTCTGGCCTGCATTCGGAGTGTTATGAATGATAATGGTGAATTTGAAGTCTTTCGAACACTGTGTTGGAGATAACAAGCTGATGAGCGCTGGAGAGCTGAAGCAGACAATTTTTATTGTTATTAGTTACGTCTTTTCAGATACCTGTGGGATCACTAACGGTAGCGTTGAAGTCTCTAAGGAGAAGCAGTATATCGTGGGGAGAAGCAGAACAAATCCGTTACGTTAAGTCTGTGTAAAACTGGTCCTTAACATTTGGGCCAGCCTTATTGGCTGGTGCATAGCATACAACTACAAAGAATCTTCCATGACGGTGCTTAAGGCGGGCTGCGATGAGACGCTCTGATATGGCATTATGGGATATGAGTGCATTTCTATCTCTCTTATGAAGAACCAGACCAACACCGGCTCTCCTTGTATTGCTAGTACCCGACCAAATTATACTGTAGTCGTCGCTGATGAATTCCTCACCTTTCCTGGCAAATCCGTTTCTGTAACAATAGCAACAGAATGCTGCTTGAGTTTATTAGCGAGAAGTATCTCAGCACCGGGAAAATTCAGAGTCAGAATATTCCAAGTAGAAATTTTATACCACTCTTTCAAGGAGGTTAAATCTTTGGGTGGTTTGACCACCGTCTTTAGGATATCAGGGGACATTCTGGGATAGACACAGTATATGGGAAGAAATATCCGAGGCTCGATTGGCATTTTTGTTGAAAGATGATTTTCCTTGCCGAAGCAAATCCAGGGGACAGGGTACAAGGCTGTTGCCCAGCCCTTGTCACTTTATCCGGACTTGGGACCGGCAAATGTGACCAGATGGAACAAAGCAGGAGTGGGGATGCAAACAAAAAGTTTGTCGAGGCTGTTGCCCATGAATATGGATCCTACGCCCTACCCCAGTTGTCCTCCTATAGAGGATCCTCCCACTACTGTGCTCTACTTCACCATGCAATTTAACCCATTGCTTGAAGAAGGTTCGTAACTCATGTGACATGTCACCACGCCGGTGGGTCCTGCTGAGTGTACATTCAAGGGGCCTTCTTCCTCCTCCACCTGCATCTACTATCTCCGGGCGAGGGTGCCCCAGTTTCCATTATGGACCCCCAGGGACTATGTCCACCCTTTGTCAGCGCCTCCTAGTGGAGGTACCCAATATGTCTGTCGAACGTTCCCCTATCTGCCACCTGGGGACGCGCCGAGTGGTGTGGGGAGGCTTCTACTGAGAAGATGCCTCAGTAGGTACTCAGGTTGTAAAATCGGAGAAGAAGAAGAAGGAAAGGCCTTTTTCTACAAAGAAGAAAATCCTTTGGTCTGGCCATTAAGCAGTATGTCAAGTGATATCGGATGAGCTTAAAGTACCAATGGTAGCAAAAAGTAAATCTGATTGTTCAATTGGTTTAGTGGAAACTTCCAAAGTTTTGTACACCTTAAAAACCTAGGAAAAGTCGGGAGTACTTTTTTAAATGCAATTTTTCGTAGCACCGAGTGTCAAATCCAAAAATAAGAGATGTGAGTGAAAAACAAGCAAAAATATTAGCTAAAAACATATGGGACCAAATATTTTAATAAGATGTAGCTTTCCTTTAAAAAGGTAGTTGTCTTTGTGAATCAACAGATTGTTAATACTTGAACTTTTACGGACGAAAAGTGGCGTCGAATTTGGCTAATTAGTTTTTCTAACTTTTTATCACGATTCAACGCGGCAACGCTGACAAAACTATGACATTACCTTAAAAATTTCATTATTTTGAAACAAACAAAAGAAAATCTAAAAAGTCGTAATTTTTTGGATATAAATAGACTTTCGAAGGATTTGAGGGACGGACAATGTTGTATTTTGATGTCCTTGCTAGTTCAAACTTTTATACTATTTCAGTATATTTAGCATCGGAAACATTTATTTGATTGATTTAAACCCTTATACTTAAATTACTCAATGTAAGAACGCCCAAAACCAGCTTAAGATGATCTAAAAATAGTGCGTATTTCTAAAGTTAGCGAAAAATACATCTATAATGATTAAATTCGTGTGTTTTAGCTTAAAAATGCTAAATTTTAGCTGTTTTAGCTTTTATAGCTGTTTAAATTATGTCTGTTCAACCATTAAAAAAATTTTGCAACATTTTTTACAAATGCACAAGAACTGAAAGGCTGACTAACAAAAAAAAAAAAAAAAAAAAAAAAAAAAAAAAAAAAAAAAAAAATTGTGTTTTGCTGTGTAATTAAGAAATAGAGCCCTTAAGCGTAAACAGGATTTAGATTAGTATTTAAAACCTAAAAATGTATGAAAGTAAAATCCAAAATTGTAAAAAACAAAAGTAGTTCAAAGTATGCATAATTTATGTCATTTCATGCAATTTATAAAAAAGCAATTTTACAATTTCTATTAGTTTTCTTAATTCCAATCTCCCTCAAATCCAATCACCCTTTCAATTCAAAATCTTGTCAATTTTCAAATCTCACATTCAAAACACATCATCAGTCTTCTCAAAAACCTTTTTTTTGAAAAATATAACAATAACCGTTACCAACACCCTTTAGTAAGTACGCTCAGAGAATTTTCTTTTTTTTTGGTAAAAATTGTTCATATAATTTTTTTTCTTTTTCAGAAGTATAAGCTTTGCCTTTGTGTTAAAAGAGAGAAAAAGGCTTTTATTATAAAGAATAAAACACATTAACAACAAGAGCCAAAGCTTATAAAACGTATATGGGTAGATATCACCCTTTAGAAAACCCTACATACACAATCAGTACCAGCAATCGTTACCCCCCCCCCCCCCGCTCCCAAAAACCAAAACAATAAATATAATAAAATAAATAAATAAATAAAGATAAACAAAATAAATCAATTTTTAATAAATATTCACGATCTAACTGGGTATCGAAGACACAAAATTAAAAATAATTCATCTACTCAATCTCCTCCTCGCCCTCCTAAAAAAAGCTTAAAATTTACACAAGTTACTGTAAAGATAATTGGAGGAACATGTAAAGGTAAACAAGCTTCAAATTATTAATTAAAACATAAAAAATCTACAAAAATAAAATTTAAAACTATAAAAAACAAAATTGATTGAAATATATACAATTTATTATATGTGAAATAATTATTTTACAAAGTTTTTTTCGTCCTCTTAATTTAAATCCCACTCAACCAAATCACTCTACCATTTCGAAATTCTCCCAGTTTTCAAACCTCGCATTCAGAATACATCAACAAAAAACCTTATGTTTTGGAAAAATATAACAACAACCACTAATAACACTCTACTGTATACTCACAGAAACACTTTCTTGTTAAATCTTCTCCTAGCATTTTTGTTAGAGTAGCATAAACTCTGCCTTGTGTTAGCTTAAAAAAATGCCCTTTAAAAGATAGTTGGGTGAAAGTTGACGCTTTCTACAACAATCTTTTTCTTGTACCCCACTATAGTTACACTTAAGGACGAAAATAAAATTGCACAGGACCAGTGTTGCCAACGCTTCGAAATAAAATGAGCCAGTTTCCGACTAAATGACCTCAGAACCTGTGGATATGTGCAAAGTTGGGGTTACGGCAGGGAGGGGAATTGGAGGAGCATTGACTAAGGAGTCCCACTTATACCCCTTCGGCCGATTGAAAATCCTTTCATGAAATCATTGATAGCCGGCTTTGGTGAAAGCCAACTCTATTTGTGAAATATATATTTAATTTAATGAGATGTTGGATTCAAAAATTGAAATATTTCCCTCATAATTCTAACGAATTATGAAATCCTTAAATACTAACTATGGCCAAAATAAACACCATCTAGAAAATGTATATTCAATATGTTTTGACATTGATGGTACAGGTATGGTCTCACTGGTATTGAGTAAAATAAAAAACAGCTTTTTCATCTGAAAGTAAGGAGAAACATTAAAACTTAAAACGATCAGAAATCATCCTGTGTGGAAGGGTGGCTTCCCCCCTGCTCAATCCCTCACTCGCTAAGATAAACATTTCAATCCTGTAAAAAAGCTTCTTAATCAAATTCAGTGACCCTTGTGTTCAGCACTTTTTCTTCAAAAAAATTTGACGAGACGTCAAACTCTAGCCTAATTAGCAAGGATTTTTCGAAAGGCTGCTTCTTCTACACCATGTACCCATGTGTACCTTCAAACACTGATTGTTCTGTCAAAGCTGGCACATCTACGACGCACCAAACCCGGCGTCAATTCACAAAATATAGGGAGGGATTAGGTGAGGGGTTAGGTAGTTGTTTTAGTGAAGATGAAAAGAGGATTTCTCTAAATCTAGGGGCAGAAGGTTTTTTCGACTTTTTTTTGTAAAGATACTAAGAAAAGGAATTTTTTCAACTGGCAATGTCTATTCACACTACAAGTGATACACTTTTATCATGTGTGGCTCACAACCAATATATTTTTGGCTCTCTTCTATAGAAGCGAGTTCATAAACATATATCTAAATTAAAAAAATTGGGTACTTGACCATTATTCAGAAAACCCCAGGAATTTTGATAAGACAATAATCAGTTTATTGCTGTCTGTGCTCGGAGAATTAGCTTCGGCTCAGTGGAAAACTACATTGTAGCTATATTTTGATTAGATATTTAGTTGGTATTTTGGTTAGGTGACATTTTGCATGCAGCCCCGCTATACTTAATCTCCCCCCTTAATGAGCAAATATGCAGCATAAACAATATATATATATATATATCCTATATATCTCCCAAGCGTCTGAGTTGTTTCAACCTGTGTATCTCTAAATTGAATCAATTTGGGCGTTTTCTGAATAATGGTAAAGTACCAAAAATTATGGCTTTGTGGCAGTACTGACCCTGTATCTGAAAACTTTCCCTGTATCCCAGCTGGCATTTTTTGGATGAATTTTTTTTCAGATGATTGTTGAAGCAAGCTACGAACTGTGATACAGATCCATCATTTTCTCATATAAATTTGAATTATTACGTTGAACCACTGAAAGCGTAGAGATACCGGAAGCATTAATTATTTTTGTGAAATCAATCCTTCTTTACTGTCCTTGATGGCATGTTTGATACTATACCAATGAATTTTGATAAAATTACAACAAAACTACATCAGCTAAGCTAACCCTTCACATTGTAAACGTGGGACTTTGTGTTAAGTTTGATTTTAAGGCTGTCGCGTTTTGTGTTACGGTTCCTACGTCTATCTCCGTATAAAAAATTCCTATCCCAATACAACGCTAGCGACTCTAATCTAAGGGCTTTAGTTGATGCCCTGGAATAACAAGGTTCAAGTCAAAGCATATGTTGTGGTAAAGGTTCAAAATCCCAGTGTGGCATACCATCAACATAGACAACTCTTATAATTATCATTCACAGCAACTTTAACTATCAAAATAAACCAATACAAAATATTTTCTAGTTTCCACAAACTCAAGTTTTTTTGTTTTTTTTTTCGTCAAACATATCCTTTTTCACACGTTAACATAAGAGAAAGTTGAAATTCCCTCAAACTCTTCAGTCAAAACTTTTGCGTTTCGTTCCGTAAGGTCAACCTGACCGTTGAGTAAGGTCAACATGACCAGAACTGAGTAAGATCAACTCAACCCTGAAATACCAAAGCTCAAATCCAAGCATAGGTTACAGTCATGGTAGTCAGGTTCAAAGTCCCAGTGTACCACACAGCAATATTAGTTTTTTTTTTTCTGCCATAAGTTCACCATCAAACAGAGGCAACTCCCACAATCATCATTCACAGAAATTTTAACTATCGAAATAAACCAATGAAAAATACTTTCTAGCTTTCACAAACTCCAGTTTTTTTCCATCAAATATATTCTTTTTCAATTACTAACATAAAAAAAAAGTTGAAATTTGCTCAACTTCTTCTGGCATAGCTGTTGCGTTTTGTTCAGTAAGGTCTTTTATCTAGGCTATAAAGCATTGCGGCAATAAAAAACAAAAAATGCTTCAAAAAAACCGTCAAGTAAGGCAGAATTGCCATTTGAAGCTAATTCAGGACTGGTAAATATGTTCCGATTAATCTTAATGGTAAAAGTTTATTGCGAAAACAACTTCACGGAAATTTGAAAAACAAAACGAAAAACGAGAATTGCCGATAGAAATGAAAACTACACTTTGAAATCTCCATAGCCAAAAACCTTAAATAGAGAATTAAAGCCCTCCATCTTTAGCAATGAAGAAACTTGCTTTTTTGCATGGGAAAGAGTGATATGTTTCCTTTCTTTATTCTCCTTCTTCTTTTTTATCTTCTTCCCCGCCAGCGGAGCACTGAAACATCGCTTAGACATATATAAATGCTCATTTGAAAGCTACTCTCTAAATTTACGTGCTTTTCATAATTAACAAAAGATATATTAAAATTAAATGTTGTTTTTGACAGAAATAGCATCTTGATATACAAGATGACATAAAAAATGCATTTTTTACAAGAAATTATATATCATATGCATCTTTTGAAAAAAAAAATTCTAGGACATGATGTAGTATTTGAGCTACTCCATTGCCTAATTCCTAGTGGCTCGCTCTTTACTAGGTCCAGCTAAGTAAAGCCATTTTCCTTTTTTCTGTTTTTATATTTTTAATATTTTTAATTTATATTTTTTAATTTAATTTAATATCTTTTTAATTTAATATCATGGTTTTTCTCGAAAGCTTATTTTCATAAGCTTGAAAGTTACATCCATAAGCTATTGCTTACACTAAACAGTGGCTTGAGAAAAAGCGAAAGCACTAAAATGAGATACAACTGTTGACAAAAAACGCACTTTTTTGGTAGCATAGCAATTGAATAGGTCGTGTTAATGAGCTGCAAATAAGGAGTGACACTGCTCAATAGTAAACGAAACTCTAAAAAATGTAATGTTGATATGTAGATACAATTAATAGAATTGGTTTTTTATGGTGATTCCAAATATATATGAAGTCTATTAAGTTTAATGCTACCCACCAAAAGCTACGAGCCTGAGAAAATTTGCATGATTTTTGAAAAAGAAGGAAACAGCCCCAAAAAATCAAGCAATCTTAATGAAAACCAAAGCACCAGATTCAGCATGTCAGAGAGAACTGTTTTAAATATTTCTAGTTCCTATCTACAAAAATGTGGAATTTTGTGTTTTTTGCCAGGCGAAAGATCATTAAGCGTGCTTTTTCTTCTTTTTTTTCTTTTTTTTTTTCCAGGCGTGATCGTATCGAGCTAAAAGACCTAGAAGATCGGAAGGAGCCTCGCTTGAACGGAAATCAAAAGTTTTAGTGCTCTTTTCAAGTGTTTAAACAGATTGGAGAGTAACTAGCCCTCCCACCCTTGCCCTTTTTTCCTCAAAGACATCCGATCAAAATTTTGAGATAGCCATTTGAATCAGCATAGTTGAAAAGCCCAAGGACTATGCCTTTTGGGAATGACATGGCTTCCATAGTCCTTGGGGGAAGGCTGTTACTTAAGCAACTTGTCCATTATTCACACGTAATATTCGTTATTGGGAAATATACGGAAATCTTGAGGGGAGAAATTTTCTGGTGGGGGATTTTCCACGGAGAAAAATTTTCTGTGGGATGAAAATTTCCAGGCGGACCTTTATGGAGGGAGGGGGAGGGGATTTCTTGGCATGATTGGAAAAACGGTCAGAAGTTAAATACAAAAAAAAGGTTTATTTTCAAATGAAACCAAGGAGCAATATTCAAACTCAAAACGAACGGAAATTATTCTTTAAATGAGGGGGCCACTCCTTCATCAGCCCTCACTCTTGACGCTAAAGCTTGACTTTTTGTTACAAAAGGCTGCTCAAACACAAGGGCGGTTGAATTTGAATGAAAAGTATTTTTAAAGAACTCAAAGATTATAGCGTAAAGAGCGAGGGTGATAAAGGGGCAGCCGCCCATATATACGGGATAATTTCTACTTGTGTTAAGTTTTAATGTTGCTTCTTACTTTCATTTGAAAAATAACCCAAAAGGGCAAGTAATTTTGCTCAAATTACGCCATCGGAATTCAGCAGATCAAAGAGCTAAATTGTAGAAGCTTCAAGCTGTGGACTTTGAGTTGCTGCTGTGTCGCCTATCTAGTCTGGGCATAAAAGATGTTTGCTTGGATTGGTTTAAATCATACTTGTATGGAAGCTCAACTAAAGTAATGATAGATGACATCGTTAGCGGAGTCTATCCTGTAAAATGTGGAGTTCCTCAGGGCTCAGTCCTTGGTCCATTACTCTTTCTCGTATACATAGATACTCTGAGGCTCTACATGCCTGAAGCAACTGTTACAGCATTTGCAGATGATACTGCTTTGACGATTTCTGCAGAGTCACTGGAAGAACTAGTGGATAAAGCAAACCGAACGCTGGAAAACCTTTTGGTGTTTACCTCCTTGAGTTACCTTGCTGTTAATACTTCTAAGACAAATTATATGATTTTTAGTAGGGTAGGAAAAATTGTAAATAGTGCTTCCGTAGTATTTGAAAATTTGTCGCTTTCACAGGTTTTTGAAAATAAATATTTGGGATTTTATGTTGATAATAATTTGAGTTGGAAGAAGCACACAGCGACGATTTCTTTTAAGTGTAGACAAGATCTTTGAGTAATGCGGTGTCTGAAATATGTGTGACCCTGCACTGTTTAATGAAATATATATCATAAAGTTCTTCATCATGTTATTGTGTCTGGCTTCTGTATTTATGCATTTAATTTATCTTCAAATATTAAAATACTGCAGATTCTTCAGAATAAGGCACTGCGAGTACTGGGTGAGTTTGTTAAGTATGAGCATATGCGTGAATCTTTTATTAGTTTTAGAATTTTAAATATTCATCAGATCAGGGACCATCAGGCGGGAGTGTTTACTTACCAGGTGCTTAATAGATTATCTCCAGAATATTTTAGAGATTTTTTTAAGTTTAATTCTGATTATCATTATCATAGGACTAGAGGTCGTGGAAGCTTAGTCTCAGAAGTAAGGAGTACGAGTCGATCTAGTTTTGTAATTAGAAATTATGCAGTTAATTTGTGGAATGGTTTCCCGGAGACCATTAGGGAGTCAGAAAACCAGTTTCAGTTTAAAATTAGATTAAACAAGTTTTTGTCGGGTGGGAATTAGAAATTTTTTTTTTTTTTTAATTATAATAAAAAATTTTAAATTTTAATTAAGTTGTAAAATAAAAATTTAAAAAAAAAGTTAAATTGAGTTAAATTGTATTGAATGGTATGAAAAGAGTAGAAAGAGTGAATGAGTTTTGGTTTATGATAAAAGATTGTGTGACGCTGCTCAAGTCACAATAGTGGCTTAATAAAACGTCATACGTTCTTACCATTTCTACGTTTGTTGATAATGTTATTCAAAAAATGTGTGGTAAGTGCCAGTTAAGTATGATGTATTATTAGTTGAAAATAAAAGTCAAGTCAAGTCAAGTCAAGCTTTTATCAGAGGGAACGCCATAACGTTGTCTATAGTAAAGAGCCATAAGGTTTCAATGTTTTATTATTCATTATTTTTTGACAGGTGCTTCGGAGGGGGCACTTTTGATTGGAAATCAGAAGTTCTAGTGCCCTTTCTAAGAGCCAAAAGGGATCAAAGAGCAACTCCCCCCTCCCCCTCCACGCCCTTTTTTCCTCAAATGCATTCGACCAAAATGTTGAGATATCCATTTTGCTCAAAATAGTCCAAAGGTCAAATAACTATGCCTCCAGGATTCACAATACCCCGCAGAGCCCGGAGGCAAGGGTTGTAATGGTAGTGTGGTTTTTATGGAAGATGTGGTCGTATAAATTTTGGAGGAGGCTATTTCGATTGAAAATCGATAGTTCTAGTTTCCTTTCGAAGAATCAAAAGTGATTAGAGTGCGATTAACCCCCCGGCCACTATTAAAATTAACGATCACAAAAAACATAGAGATAACGGGTACTAATATAGATGAATAAATAAATCTTAAAACGAGTAAAAATTAAATTGCCTGTTCAAGCCAAATTTAAACCGAATAAAAATTACTACAAACAGGAGTTTGGCTACTGCCCTTTCCCCCTTCCCTAACCGTGAGGGTTTAAATTTTGTTACGTCACTTGCACTTTAATGAGAACGAAATATATTACAAATATGTTCTTTTATGTTTAGAACATTAAAAAATAAAAATTGCAATGAAAAAAATTTTTGAATTACTGAGTCTCCAAAAATTAATCAAACAGTTCGTGGTAGCGAACTGTAAGTAAGGAGCGACCCGGCTCAATGGTAACCGAAACTCTAAAAAACGGAAGTTTGATACCAATAGATACATCAAAAGAATCAAATTTTAATTCTGATTTCAAATATATAAGTTTCATCAAGTTTAATTATACCCATCAAAAGTTACGCGCCTAAAGTTATGCCCTCAGGGCATAACTTAAAACCCTTGCCCCGTGGGTTGTGGGGGTGTGTCCTCTTCAAAAAAATATTTTCTTTCTGGAAATCAACTATGCTGAACAAAATGGCTATCTCAAAATTTTGATTGGATGTGTTTGGGGGAGTGATGGGCGTGGGGGGGGGGCCTAGGTTCCCTCCAATCATTTTCGACTATTAAAAAGTGCAGTAGCCCTTTGAATTTCCTATCAACTGCGTTTTTTTTAGAGTTTAAATGACTAAACCGTCAAAACAGAGTTTGTATGCCCACAATGCATTATTGAATACGCCGCCCTCTAGGGTTGTGGGGGAATACACTTCTAAACATCAAATTTTCACTGAGGAAACAAACTGCACTGAACAAAATTACAATAACAAAACTTTGAGTGAATAAATAGTGTACCAGGATGTCCGTGGGGGGCGAATTGCCCTTCAGTTACTATCGACTATTAAAAAGGGCACTAGCCCTTTGAATTTCTAATCGAATGAGCCTTTTTTGAAGTTTTTACGACAACACCTTCTATAAAAACCTTATATGCCCTCAGGGCGTAACTTAAAACCCTTGCCCCGTGCGTTGTTGGGGAGTGTCCTCCAAAAAAAAATATTTTCTATTTATAAATCAACTACGCTGAACAAAATGGCTATCTCAAAATTTTGATGGGACATATTTGGGGGAATGATGGGCGTGGTGGGGGGGGGGGGGGGTAGTTGCCCTCCAATCACTTTCGACAATTAAAAAGGGTACTGGCGCTTTGAATTTCAAATCGAATGAGCCTGTATTGAAGTTTATACGACAAAACCTTTTATAAAAGCCTTAGATGTCCCCAGGGCATAACTTAAAGTAGAATGGCCCCTATTGATCCGGGACGAACCACGTGGTTTATGGTTTTCTCAGTGAGAATGAAAAAACAGGAATTTTCTCACTTAAAAAAACATGAATTTTCTCACTTTTATGGTTGTTTTCTTGGATGGTTATGTGTGTTGGTCAATTTATTTGATGTTTTTCATGGATTTCAACAACTATTCATGTATGTTTTAGGGTTCGTTGTCAGTGAGAATGAAAAAACAGGAACTTTCTCACATTTATGGATGTCAACAGCAATTTATGTCTGTTTTATGGTTAGTTGTCAGTGAGAATGGAAAAACAGGAACTTTCTCACTTTTATGGATGGTTATGGGTGTTGGTCAATTTATTTGATGTTTTTCATGGATGTCAACAACAATTTATGTATGTTTTATGGTTCGTTGTCAGTGAGAATGAAAAAACAGGAACTTTCTCACATTTATGGATGTCAACAGCAATTTTTGTCTGTTTTATGGTTTTTTTCAGTGAGAATGTACATGCTCGATACGAATGTTATGAGATTGTTTGGCTAACCTAAATTGAGAAATTTATTTAAATACTCAGTGGGGGACTTATTATTTCACGAAATTTGAATTAAGAAACGAACATGGCTTCTTTAATAGTTTGGGTAAAATGACGTTAGAACTTGATTTACATAATTTGTTGGGGCATTAGTGGTTCACTAAGGGGGAATTAAGCAACAAACCTAGCTTCTTTGATCTTTAGGCTAACCTAACCTGAGAACTTGATTTACATAATCGGCGGTGGAATTATTGGTTCACGAAGGGGGAATTAAGAAACATTATGGTTTCTTTAATCTTTAGGCCTGAGGGATTTATTTATTATTGTTGTTTTGGACAAGTGCATGCTAGGGATGAATGTCAAGGTGTCCTGGAATAGGAAACCGGAAGTACATGCATCCTTCTCAGCCAATCAGCGAGTCGGATACATCCTCCTTCTCAGCCAATCAGAGAGCTGATTACATATAGTTTTCCCCGTTACATAACAATTCACCCTTGAGATTTCGTATATAACGGGCATGCTATGTGATTAAATTATCAGAAAGCATTGTGACACAATTGAAACAACAATGAATGTTATTGATGAACTTAAAGCCACGGCAACCACAATTAGCAATGTGAGTACATTTTCATTTTTTATTTTCAAAATTAAATTATTTTCATTGGTCACCCTCCAGTATATTTAGGTAAGTACTTCCTCCCCCCACAAACCTAACCACCGTGCAATCTTTATACTCACTAGGAAACATAAAATATGTTCTTTTTATTACCTAAACCTAACACCCCTCCCACCCCCACTCTGATTTTACATGTATAATTCTTGCTAATAGAAATATTTCCCTTTTTTTCGATAAATTTATTCTTTTTGTAAACCTATCAAAAAGTGACATTCAACTTCCGTCTATTCCCATAGCTATTAATAAAGTGTTTCTATTTAAGCCACTACCGCCGTTTACTTGACCTAAAAACATTTTCCGCAATGATTTGAACTGCTGACACCCCACACGTTCATTTGCAGCTTGTTAATCGATAACCATAGCGACTTAACCAAATCGTTTCGACGATAAAAAGGATTTATTTTGCTATTTCTCAAATTAAAATGGTGTTAAGCAAAAAGAGATTACTGTTTATTAAGCTGGTGGGTTTGTAACCTGCATGTGACGGAGAAGCGGAGAAACAGGATTATTTCGGAAAATAATTACTAACAAAGTATTTAGGACATTGGTGAAAGGGGGGGGGGCATGCCTAAAGTATATAACCATTATTGTAAAATGAAAACAAAGTGTTTGTATGAAAAGTAAGGGGGGGCTGGAATGTCTATGAATAAGCCTTTTTTTTTAATTAATTAAAATAGCATTTGATTTCTGAGTTTAGTATATTTTTATTTTTTGCTTTACTGAAAATGCTGGCGTAGGGGGGGCTTTCTTAGTGATAAATTCTTTTCTAGGCAAAATTATGGTTCGTGTGGATGGTGATACTAATTTTCCTTCTTTTAAAAAAGGGGGAGATTATTTCGATACTAACTTTTTTCTCTTCTTTAAGGCAAATTGTGAAGAATGCCGGTCGCCGCCACCCAGTAAGAGAGCAAGGGCTAATAATGTGGCCCCTGTGAAGGCGACAGTAATACAATATGGTCGCTGGCCGAAACCTCCTAAACAAGTGATGCCTGCCCAAGCCGTGCTGGAATGTGATATCGCTTGCGCATCCGCTCTCCTTGGACCTCTAATAGCTGCCCCATCAACGCTAGGTCAGGAGGTTACCCTCCACCATGCTCTGTCAGATCCATCCGACACCCAAGCCCAGACAGATTTTGCAAATGTAAGCATTTTTTCCTACCTATCATATAGAAATATCTACCATTTTCTTCCAACTTTCTTAGGCCTTTTCTACATGTACCATTTTCGAACACTGTGTAAAAGTATATCTCAGCGGGATATTGAAAGATTTTTTCTCCCCAAAGTAAATATAATGTTCTCCCTTTTGAATCATGTCAAGTGCATGCATTCACCCTTTGCCAAATTAGATTAGTGAAGCCAAAAAAAAAATGCACTATATCCCGCTTATAATAAGTAGCGAAATCATTTGCATTATAAATTGATTTATTATCGAAAGGTTCACATTGTATCTACAATAAAAAAAAAAACTTTATATCGGAATGAGTTGGGTATCCTGAGAGGAGATGGCTATCCATTTAAAATCATGTTTTTTCTTTTTTTTCCCAGAGCAGATAAAGAGTATTAATATTAAATTTTATTTGGAGGGATTGTTTGAACAATATCAAATTGCCGCCTTCTATGTCATGCGACGTTTTAGACAGTAAATACCTTATACTAATATAAGATATGCTATGGGACCGAGAAGCGCTGCGGGCCGGGGAAGCGTCGCGGGAAGCGACGCGGTCCCGAGAAGCGCCGCGGGAAGCGATGCGGGCCCAACAAGCGCCATGGGAAGCACCGTTGGGCAGCGCCGCGAAAAAAAAAAAAAAAAAAAACAGTAGGGCTGATTTGAACACTGAAAATAAGCTATTTTTTTTTTAACAAAATCAAAGTGCCGCCTTCTATGTAAAGCGGTGTTTTAGATTGTAAATATCTTATACTAATATAAGATATTCTTTCAGTTGAATTAACCAAATGCTACTATGCGCATACTACTACTACTACTACTACTACTAAGCGCTGACTTGAAATAATAATCCAAATTTTAAAAAACAGTAGGGGATGATTTGAACACTTTGAAAATAAGCTGTTTTTCATTTATAGGTTAAATGACCATTGGTCCCTTATTCTTTGTTTTCCCCCTCATCAGATGGTGAAGGTGAGGAGCTCTCCAATAACATTTCACCACGGAGTGATATCGCTAATTCCGATGAAATACCTGATAATATTGATGAGTATTTAAATGATTTTTTTAATGGAGATAATAGCACAGTTAAGCTGGGGGACTTGAGTCCAAATTCACTACGGCTTTTGGAGGATTTCACAAACGAATTAACTGGGAACCCTTCTCCTCCTCCTTCTCCAGCCACCTATACCCTAACGATTCCAACTCAAACAACGGAAGTGTAGCATACCACCTATATTTTTTACAACGTGGGAGGTGAAGTTATTCAACCCGCGGGGGAGGGGGGAACAGCCTTTCCTAATTTCCAATTGACCACTAGAATTTTAAATTCACTTGTTGTTTACACTGCAACTTTTGGAGACCATTGTAATACACTTATGGGGGGAAAATTTGTTTGTTGACCCCATAGAAATTTTGCATAACTATGTAGATAAAATTCGTGCACTACTGGAGAACCAAATTCAGTTGTGGGGGATGAATTCAATTAAGTTTTATTTGTTCTAAAGTTTTTTTATTTAAATGGGGGAAAAATCAAAGTTTACTTCTATTATATACATTCCGAGATGCGTTTGGCTAATTCGAATTTAGAAAATTAATGGGAAGCTTTTATGGATTTGCTTAGTTAAATTATAGAGAATATTGAGAATTTTAACGAAAATAGGAGTGGGTCTGTAGTTCTATTTATTGAAAATTTAAGCGTAAATATTTGTAAATTTAAGAAAGATTTTATTTTAAGAGGGGGGGGCAGGGTCTGGGAGGGCAGTAGTTTTAAAATACAATCAAGATCTAGTGGGTTGTAAAGGTGTCCAGCGGATCTGTTTTGAAACAGATCAAAAATGTTTCCAGTATGCTTTCCTCATATCAGCATTTTAGCCTCTAGCAGATGACTCTACCAAGACGAATTTATACGTTTGAGCTGTACATGGGAAGGACGGGTCCAATTTCCCCATTGTATATTTTTCTTGTTTAGAGGGGAAATACCCAGTAACGCTTTGATCCATTGATATTTTTGAAAGGGCTAATGCCCATTTAAATTTTGGCGTTACTGTGGTTAAGTATGAAACTGAATTTGAAGATGGGGTTCGTTCTAAAAAGAAGGGGGTGGTCTTCCCTGTAAGGGGCCCGTCAGATGATTTGGTCAGACACTGGGTTTGGTTGTTGTACACACCACCTAGTGACCCTGCCAATTCAATTGGCCATTTTAACCCTATTACAAACATCAGTAGAGTTCTGGGGGAGAGTAAGGATAGCAGGGTGCGTTTGTACTGCCCAGCATGTCTCTCGATAGTTTGCAATGAGTAAAAGTTGCAAAATCACATGAGGCATTGTAGCCGGCATGGCTATAAAACAGGGCAAATAGTCTCTGAGGAGCAGTACACTCCGTACCTTTAAAATTTCCAAAATACACTCTTCCGGCTGAAAAAAACAACTCTGGACTTTGAAGCTTGAAGGTTGACTGTGAAGGCTGGTGGAGGTGAACGATCCCCAATTTCCAAATCGAATGAAAGAACACCAGGCTATCGCAGTGTCCTATGCTCACGCGCACAGAGATAGTTCTAACACCATGCGGTTGCTAGAAATAGTAGAAACGGTGGATGAGAGGGAGTGCATGGTCAAGGCACTGACTAAACTAATTGGCACTGCTAATGGTGCTATTTCTCGTTTGAGAAATAACCATTACCCAATGGTGCTGTCTGAAGAGGATCGTCGCGCTATTAAAAAAAAAAAATTATGTGGGTTTTTTAAGGGGGTGTTTGTCGAGGATAATAAGGGGACTAAAGGGAAATGTGGGGGGAGGGGGAAAGTCAGACATCATAATCACTTGTGGCAGGAAATATCCTCGGGGGGGAGTAATTTTAGGGGGGTTGCGCATCAAACGTGTAACTTAAATGTTAGCCAGCAGTTTTTTATCCCTGTTTTTATCCACAGCTCTAATTATGACTTAAAATTTATTTTACCGGCACTGGCACGTATGCATAGGGAGGGAGGGGAGTAGATAGTCCATGGGTAAATAGTTCATTTACCTATAATATTATCCCCAAATCGGTAGAGAACTTATTGCTTCTCAAACTTAAATTGCAGGCAGTGTATAATGGTCATATGTGTTGGAATAAAATTAGGTTTTTATAATCCTTTAGTTTTTTTCCCAAGGTATTGAGTTAATTGATTTAAGTGCAGAAAAGGGACAATTTTGATAGCTTTCCCTTGCTTAAACAGCACTTTTCAAACAGTGAAATGTATGATCTGCTGACCTGCAAAGCTGTATACGCAGACGACTATTACTGTTCTGGTGCTCGCTTAAGCGTGGTGAAACTACCTCCAATTGAAGCTTTTTACAATTCACTGACCAACAGTGAATGTACAGCCGAGGATTATGAGTTTGCCAAGAAGGTGTTGTCCAGTGGGGATTGTAAAAATGGTTAGCATTACTGTAGACTGTACTTGGCCAGAGACGTTTTAACTCTGTTGGATATAGTCTGTAAGTATATAGGCCAAATCTTTTCATAGTTTGGGTTAGATATAGGATATTATTTTTCCACATCCCATTTGGTGATGGATTTTATTTTAAAAATTAGTAGGGAGGAAATAGGCCTAATCACCGGCATAGACCAAAACCTTTTAGTAGAGTGTTCAATGAGGGGAGGGTATGTTTTTCATGGGGACCGCGTCTTATCAATCGATCCGAGCGGACAAAGCGCCGGTGCAAAGTAAAATGCAGTGTTCTTGGACATGAACTCATTGTACCCCTCGGCAATGGCTCACTACTCTTTGCCGTGTGGGAACTATCAATGGCTTGAGATTCCTTGTGAGTTCCCCGACATTACCACCGTCGAGGACAACGGGCCATAAGGATGGTTCTTTGAAATTGAAGGTCACATTCCGCTGGTGCTTCACGACTCTGTCAAAGATTTTGTTTTACCTTGGATCAATCGGCCCGTGAGCAGGGAATCACTGAGCCCCTACCATTAATCATTAGTTGAGGGTATGGGGATGCACTGGACCCCCTTCAAACAAAAATTGATTACTGATTTGTAATCTAAGGAGAATGTCGTTGTTCCTCATGTGCTATCGCAATTGTTGGTGAGCAACGGTTTCAAGATAACCAAAATATATTGGGTCCTGCAGTTCAATCAACGACCATATTTAAAGATTTGTATCGATACTTTTGTCGATAAACGCTCTAGGGCAAATTCAAAGGTGGAGAAGGAAATGTACAAGCTCATTCTAAATTCAGTGTTTGGCAAAATGTGTGAATAGATCTCGTAATAGATCTCGCTGCGACGTCGTGACTGACCCTCTAGAGTGTGCACGAATTATTGCCGACCCCAATTTTACATCGTTCACGAGCATAGAGTCTGGCATGGTTCTTCTACACAGGCGAAAGCGAAATGTGGTATTGAACAAGAATATAGCAGGCGGTAGTTCAGTACTGGGAATTTCAAAAAAGCTCATATTGTCGTTCTTTCACAATTTGTGCAAGGTGCAATTGCCACGGGAGGGGAGGTTCAAGTGTACTATGGGGATACAAATTCTCTGCTGCTAAAGGTAAATGGGACCGAAGATTTATTGGGTGATTTAGAAAAGGGGGAACATATCAGCTCGCGGATGGATTTCACCAACTGAAATCCATCACTCTACCCCGATTTTGTTAAACGTCAAGCCCCCAACCAACTATTAATGTTAAAATGAGAGACGGGGAGTGATTTAATATCCAGGGGGTGTTCCCGGGCCCCAAAGTTTATTGCGTTGAAACTCATAGTGGGGATTAAAAGAAGGCGTGTAAAGGGGTGCCTACACATTTTGTAAAGAGCAATTTCAACATGAGCGTGTACAGAGACTGTGTAGAAAGTAGCCTAGTGCCGAGAGCACAAGTGCTTGCAATTCGCTCTCTACAGTATAGAAATTATACTTAGAGAGTGGAAAAGAATGCAATGTCATGTATATCCAACAATCCCGCCCGCGGCCGGCCGGCCTTCGGCCCCGTGACCCCGGGGGGGGGATCCCACCTTTAAATTCACTATAATGTTCAACTGTGCTATCCTGTGATTTTCAAGTGTTTTTTTTTGTTGTTGTATAGAAAAGTGTTTTTTTTTGTACAGAAATGTGTTTAAAGACAATAAGTGCTGCTGATAAACAAAAGTGTTGTACAGAAAAGTGTTTTTTTTTAAGACAATAAGTGTTGCTCTTCATGGAACAAAAGTGTTTTTATTTATATTGTACATTGAATGTTATCATTATAGTTCATGTTGAACAAATAGTGTTTTCATGTTGACAATGAAATTTTGTCATGTTCTTGTTGAACAAGTGTTATTTTTATCGTTGCAGTTCACGTTGAACAAATATTTGTTTTCCTATTGCCGAAATAAATGCTGCCATGAAATATTGTTTTTTTGTTGTTCTTGAATAGATAGATCAATGGGGAAATTATTGCTACTTATTCATTGGACGCGTATGATTTACAGTTAGTTGTATTCCGACTGTTGTCAGCTGCAGTAGTAACATGTATTAATTTAAAACACCATTTAAGTCGTTTCTGTTTGGTCCCTCAATGTCAGGTAAAAAAACACTCTTAGCTAGAATAATAAAAAATTGCGATAAAATGTTTTTGGAAAAAGCGAAGAAAATCTACTATTGCTACAGTATTTGGCAGGAGTCCTACGATCAAATAAAAGCAACTGCAACAACCATACCAATAAAATTCATACGGGGACTTGATGTTTTCAATAGTATTGAATCAAACTCGTGGCTGATAATTGATGATTTGGCTGAATCTATAGAACAGTTCTCACAGGAAATGCTACAACTGTTCACCGTTCGCTCCCACCATGAACACATTTCCATAATCCTAGTTCTACACAATCTGTTTCATCAGAGCAAATGTATGCGAACCCTTGCTTTGAATTGCACTATCTATATTATCTATCGAGTTGTTCGTGATTCTAGCTTGCTCATAACTCTCAATAAGCACAAATACCCCGGTGCACCAAAAATTATATTGTCATCGTACAAAAAGATGACTAGAAAGCCAAAAGGGTATATTTTGCAAGATCTTAATCAGAACACACCCGAGGATATACGTGTAGTCACCGACATTTTCAAAGATGAAATTACAGCACATCTTCCGGTGAACAGTAGAAAAGGCTATTAGTTGCTATCATCACACTGAAGAAACTACGCGAACAACGGCATTTATTTTCCGTTTTAAGCACTTCAAAACCCTTGCTTAGGAAGGCCATACTCAAACATGGGGTTGACAATGATTTCATTAATCTAATATCTGAACTTTGTTTAAATTTAACTGAGGGCAGGCAATGTTCAACTGACTGAAGGTGTTAGACAAGGGAAAAAGCAACATCGTTCCCCTGTACGCGCCTTGGCTTGTAAAAACAAGGGAAAAAAATTTAAAAGAAAACGTCTCCTTCAAGCGGGCGGTAGCTTTTTCACACTTTTACTGCCAATAATTGCAGGAATTGTAAACAGTTTTCTCTTGAGAGAGAGAATGGCTAAACCCTATAAATTGACACCATTTTAACTTGTCCTCTCGCCCGTCGAACATTTTTAAGACAATCTAAGCAAATTCATTAATGATGAGAATATTGCCGCTGACAAAAAACTGCTTTTACTTCAAGATGCATATAAAAGTATTAATAAACATAAACCTTATCATGAGAGACCCACCGCTACTACTGACCCCTTTAAATAGGAAAAATCTCCTCAAGATTCTGCACAATCAAAGGAGAAGGAATTGAATTCGATTGTATCGAAAATTGGGAACCTATTGCCACTCACCTATCGAGAACAGAGTAAAACAGTATTATCTTATCTCATGCTGGAAACTGCTGATGAACATCAAGTTCAAGTCGATAGTACAGGGAAACGAATTATAATTCAGGGAAAAAGATATAATCTAGTTGATTTAATTTGTGATATGGTGACGAATCGTAAAGGACTTTTATACTTTGAAAATAATTTATACATTTTTCTAAACGCATTAAATTTTCCGAAGGATCTTATTGGCAATAATAAGATTCTCCGGAAACCAAGAAAATATCGTCCTTATACAAAACCACTAACAACTTCATTTAAAAAAGAAGAACAATAGTCAATATTTGAAAATACTAGCACCACTGATTTTACAACACCTGTGGCTACTAGTCAAAAGCGAAGACAAATTGATTCACCCTCCAGTGTGGAAAAGAGGGGTGGTCATTACACTACGTGCTTGTGTTCAAAATGGATGAAGTTCTGAAAGGTGTCTATGAAAATGTCGGTGAAGCGGGAAGTTTAAGTTCTCCCAATACACTTTCGAAAGTTGTCCCCAGCACCACACATTAAAAACAGCAAAAGAGTAGCCACATAATGAAACGAGTTATACACAGCATAAAAATTACAGGATTCGCGGCAAACAATACCGAAAAACTAAAGCCTTTTTCCCTCTGCATATCATGCAAACGGATCTTTTAACTTTAGACACTGTTCAACAGCGTCACAATGCGCCCGACAAATATATTTTAATGGCAATCAGTATCATTAGTCGCTATGCATATGCCATTCCACTGCAGTCAAAGAGAGGTGTTGAAGTTGCACAGACCATTGAAAGTATTCTTGAACAGGATTCGTATAGAAAAATTAAATTCGATCGGGGCATTGAATTTGTAAATCCCCATGTGCAAAGGGTTCTTTTTAAATATATTTCAGCGCTTTATCATAGTCACAGCCCAATAAAAGCTGCATTGGCTGAACTATTAATAAGAATAACTTGTCTATTAATTTCAAGATATTGTACTCAGAAAAACACAACTGCTTTTATTCATGATTTAGATAAGATCGTGCAGATATACAACCATCAATCCCATCGATTTCTGTCCAACTCAAGCCCTCGGGATGTTCACTACAATGAAAATACATTTGATACTTTTCTAAAGCAATACTCCAAGTGTGAAAAAGAAAAAAAAATGTGAAGAAGAAATTCAATGTTGGTGATACTGTTCGAATTAATAGAACCACCAATATTTTTGAAAAGGGGAATTATTTATGGAGCACCGAACTTTTTAACTTTTTCCAAATCCTGGACAACGAGCTCACAGCATATCAAAAGCGATACCTAAAGTATGATGACATTATTTGCGGTTTTTCTGAATACGAACTGAAAAAAGTGAGAAACACTATTGAAAGTTATAAAATTGAAAAGATATTAAAGAGTCGTGCTCGTATGGGAAAGAGACAGTAGCTTGGTCGCTGTCTGGGAAAATACTCAGATTTTTATTTTTGGATCGGTGCTGAAGATATTAGGAATTCCCAATGATTTCCATGTGACTTTCATGTCCATTGTTTCCGATCCTCTACACAATGACTTGAATAGAACAAGTGATTTTTGGACGAAACTCTCCGCCACCATCAAATTCGACGGAAAGTATGAAGTGGCTCTTGTCGACTGTATTCTCAAAAATAATTATGACATCCTGAGAAAGAATCGTAAATATGGTATAAAAATTAGACTCTATGATTTTCCGCTGCGACAATGTGATCAAGAACAAATTAGAAAAACCGATTGGATGGATAATTCGTTTATTGAACTCCCTATGAGGAAATCACCTGTGTGAATGATTTATGTCGTTCTATTAATAAAAGAATTTCCGCTCGTAACAAAGGAGCTTTTCATTTCAACTATTCAAAGGAGGAGGGTAAGATCTACGTTAGTTCACCTATTGCCAGTGAAAAGGTTATTCTCAATGATAATCTAAAGGATGTTCTTGGCTTTAAGCTCAATATAATCAATGGTAAAAGTGCCGGAAACACTAATTTAATTTTTCCTGACTACCCACCTGCCTTCTCCACAGAGACTTGTATATTTATCTATGCCTCATTTGTGGGAACATCTCGAGTTGGTAATTCAAATGTTCCCTTCATACGATTTTTTGAACGAAAAACCAATCAAGAACATATTCACCACTACAATATAAAGCATCTTCAGTATATTCCCGTAAACACTTCCTATTTGGAACTCTGTCAGTTAACACTAAGAACCGAATTGGGCGATCCCATAGCAATTTCAGAAGGTTTGGCTGTGATTACATGCCATTTTTGTCCCATCGTTCATAAGCAAGATGTCTAATAAAAAAGTGGTATTCACTTGTCCTGATATTGACTGCTATGTTAATACTCTTGGCCCAAGACAACAGGGCAATGGAATGGACTACTACAAGGGTCACTCGTCAATGTCTGGCTATGGTCTTTGTAGTTGGTTTGCTAAGCTCTTTCGTTCTTCACTACGGCTGACTAGAAAATATCTTGTACCGACTGCGACAGATTTTGCATCCCCTATGCTTTACGATTGGGACTCTGGCAAGGATTTTCTAAAAAATGCTTCAGAAAATCTAAGGTCCAGTGCGCGAACCCTTGGCGAGAGATTAAAACAAACTGGTAGAAGATTAAAAAGGTCAAGAAACAATGCATCACTCATCAGTCTCCACTCAGGTCGGAAACGAAAGACATCATCCCTTTTGTCAAAGAAAAGAAGGAAAAAGCCGACACATGGTGTAAACAGAAGAAGAAGCCCTAGGAAGAAAATTGTTAGATCGAAACTAGATTTCTTTTACTAAAATGTCCTACCTGCCACATAATGGCTCTCAAACTTAAATCACCGACTAATTGAATATATTAAATTCTGAATATGTTTATTTTATTGTCAAGAATTTATACTATTAACAATTTAATCAACTACAAAACCTCTCTGACAACCTCCAATTTAAAATTTATTTTAATTAAGACTACTTTATGGACTTGTCGTCGAAATTTATAGATTTGCAAATAAAGGTCCAGAAATCAAATAATGCAGAGGCAATTCCGACCGAATGAATATCCTATGCAAATTTTATATTACATAATCTATTTCGTTAAATCAGTGTCTACATCAACGACACGTTGGTGAATACAAGCAACAATCTATAAGATTATACAAGCTATATGCATTTCATATTGATGACACCCAATTCATACAAGAGCCTGAGAGGAGTTTCCGTTGAATATGAATATATCACTAATACTAATAGTACATATGCACTTAAAAATGCTACAACTAGTGAATTACATCTAGTTGGAAAAATATATCATAAAATATTTAATATACCCCTATGGCTGCCGCCCAATGTTAAAGTGGATATAAAACAAACGCTTGCACCATCCAATTTCATATTGAGAAAAGAACTTGCTGTCAATCCCGATGTAAGTCTCTCCCTCACCTCGGCAATACTTCATGTACGCAAACAACATGTCATGAGTTCTGTTGCTTTGTCCTTGAAAACACTGAGAGCTAATTAAAACAATTTTAAACTAGTTTTACTTAATACCATCACCAATCAGCGTCATAATGCGATTAGTTAACGCAACTTCGCCGAATCATCCCTTATCAATGGTGAAATTCCGTCAAAACTCGCTTTGGTATTTGTAAAAAGCGCCAGTGCAATAACATCATGGACTGAATGCCCACATAAATTAGAGATGTTTCGACTTTCATCTCTTCTGTGCAAAGTAAACGGCATCCCACTCTACAATCTATCTTTTGATAGATCCAAGAGAACATTGTAGGAGTTGACCATGCAAAACCTACATCATGACTCGCAACTATTTGAAAATGGTATAACCGAAGATATGTTTGCTAAAACAAATGGTATCACAGTACTAGATTTGTCTGGCACACAGGATAAGAGTATAGTACGTACGGGAAGTGTGCTTTTAGAGTGTACGTTTGCCGATCCGTTGGCTGAGAGTATTGCACTAATCTCACTAAACTAATATGAAATCTATTGGGAAATCACTCCTGAAGGTAGTTTTCTACTAGACTTTGCACCATGAACACCAGTCAAATAATCAATGTATTTAATATTGATCCATACTTGTCACAGTACAAATCCTATTGTATACCCTCGGACTTTCTCGGAAAAATTCAAAGTGTCAACAATACTTTGATTATTGTTAATAGCAATCCGTTGACTGTGCTGACGGGTCATTGTCTGTGCATCTTTCAAACAATGAAGACGATTGAATTTTTTGATCCTCTTGATCTACCCTATACATTTTACACGCCTCATCTCAGCAACTATATTGAGAGCAGTGGGAAAACTATTATTCAAAATCAGAAGAGGGTTCAGGATCTAACAACTAAAAGCTGCGGCTTCCATGCACTACTATATTTTGTGGTCCAAAGTCACGGCTGTACTTATATGCAGTTTCTCTAAATATATGTTGATAATCCTCGTCTGAATGACATTTTAGTGGAAAATATCCTCTCAAACCTATATAATAATGATTTCAGTGCACTAAGAGTAAAGTGCTTTAAAAATGTTTTTGAATTTGTTTATTAATAAAATGAATATATATACAACAATGTCTTTAAATCTTCACTTAGATTTCTTCATCGGTGTATAGGCAATTGTCGTGAACCACTAATGCTGGTAAATCATTTGGATTCACTGTATATTGATCTTGATTGACTGTAAAGTCAGGGTCACATTTTCTACAGTACAATGTAACTTCACTCTTGTCATATCTCTTTGTATAGTCAATGATACTATTTGAATTCATATTATGAAATTCACGAGTTTCAATCTGTCGATTTGAAGCAATATCACATACAATGTTTTCAAATTGTGAATCACATTCGGTAACTGCAAGATAAAAATAACTTGTTTTATACTCATATTAGGCAGTGTCATCACAACGATGACTTAGAAACCAAATTGCAATTTTAGTCCAACAGTTGACTCGTAGACCAGATTTTTCTTCCCAGAATAATTTAAATCCAGGACGATACCAATCTCGTAGAAATAAACTAGAATCACGTTTGGGATTCTTTCCAATCATAGCAGGGTAAGTATTCTCCCACTGATCACATTTATCATAGTGACAGTTGGAGCACAGGTGCCCTCTAGGGTGAGAGTCACACACCTCTTCAAGACATGAATTACATCCTTTAATTTGTACTGCATAGCCATGTACTGCATTACATAATTTACACTTTTCACTATAGTCATCTATAATTGTACAATTCTCACATTGAGTCCAACTGCCAAGAGTGTACATGCGCAATGGACATATATAGAGCATTTTTGGTTTCCGATGTCAACTCACTCACAGCTAAAACGAAACTGATCGTCCTCGCTCCATAAATTCAATGAGGGGAAATGGGGGAGAGGAGTAGCTCTGTGACGGTACCCCTTTCGAAGAACGGGGGATTCATCTAAATTGAATCTATTGGCATTGTTTTAAATAGTATATCCACGCTATCGTTCAGCTTTGTTCCAATTAATATATCAATAAGTTCACTATAGGCACTTGAGTCACACGTTAAAAGTTTCATGCAATAGTCCAACGGGGGATAATCACTCCTCATTATATTGTCAAGTTTTCCCTGACAAGAGAATATCCTGCGTTTAAGAGATAACTCGAGAAAATCATCATCCAAAATCAAATATTTTTCCATAAAAATTAGATTTGAATTAATTCTCTTTTTCTCAAATTTATTCATTTTTTGATCCTTTCACTCTGACTGCTGACTCTAGACTGACCCTGATTCGTTAGCCCCATAGCCTAACCTTGCCAGAAAAAAAGGAAAAAATTTTCGATTTCGAAACAATTTTATTGAATAATTACAACAACATCAATAATACAGAGCATGTACAATTAGCGATACTGTTTATTGTCTTCAATATGTTTCACCAATGTACTTAAAACACATTGAAGTCTATTCACATGTGCTATATCAACTTTAGCGGCAAAACATAATTAATCATCCATTTTCAATTTGCTTAAGGATATCACATATCTTGCATATACTGCATCCCATTCCAGACAAAGACGTGATCCTTTCGTGATTTCCACCGCAATGTTTGGTGCTCTTGTATTATTATCATCAACTCCACTATCAACTTCTAATAGGGTAAACATTCCACTCATCGCCATCAACACAAATATATATCCAAATGAGTAAAGTCCTTTCACTCCTTCTCACTCCTTTGAATTCTATTCACAGACTAATAAAACTTTAGCAAAAAACCCTGTCCTTATATTCCCTCCGTCGCTAATATGTAACCAGCCCTCTGATTGGCTGAGAAGGGGGATGTAACCGAATCGCTGATTGGCTGAGAAGGAAACACGTGATCTAACTGTTTCCTGGAAACTCATAACATTCGCGTCGAGCATGTACATTCTCACTGACAAAAACCATAAAACAGACATAAATTGCTGTTGACATCCATAAATGTGAGAAAGTTCCTGTTTTTCCATTCTCACTGACAAAAACCATAAAACAGACATGAATTGCTGTTGACATCCATAAATGGAAGAAAGTTCCTGTTTTTCCATTCTCAATGACAACGAACTATAAAACAGACATAAATTTCTGTTGACATCCATAAATGTGAGAAAGTTCCTGTTTTTCCATTATCACTGACAATAAACATAAAAAATACATAAATTGCTGTTAACATCCATAAATGTTATAAAGTTCCTGTTTTTCCATTCTCACTGACAACGAATCATAAAACAAAAATGAATTGCTGTTGACATCCATAAATGGGAGAAAGTTTCTTTTTTTCATTCTCACTGACAAAAACCATAAAACAGACATAAATTGTTGTTGACATCAATGAAAAACATCAAATAAATTGAACAACACACATAACCGTCCAAGAAACATCCGTCAATGAGAGAAAATTTATGTTTTTTTAAGTGAGAAAATTCCTTTTTTTTCATTCTCACTGAGAAAACCATAAACCACGTGGTACTCGTCGGAGTATAAGATAGCCTTCTACTACTTAAAACCCTTGCCCTGAGGGTTGTGGGGGAGTGTCCTCTTAAAAAACAAATTTTCTATCTGGAAATCAACTACGCTGAACAAAATGGCTATCACAAAATTTTGATTGGATGTATTTGGGGGAATGATGGGCGTGGGGAAGGGCTAGTTTCCCTCCAATCACTTTCGACTATTAAAAAGGGCACTAGCCCTTTGAATTTTCAATCAAATGAGCCTTTTTTGAAGTTTCTACCACAACGCCTTCTATAAAGACCTTATATGTCGTCCGGGCATAAATTATAACCGTTGCCCCGTGGGTTTTGTGAGAGTGTCCTCTTCAAAAATATATTTTCTATTTGGATATCATCTAAACTGAACAAAATGGCTATCATAAAATTCTGATTGGACGTATTTGGGGGAATGATGGGCGTTGAGGGGGGGGGGTAGTTGCCCTCCAATCACTTTCGACTATTAAAAAGGGCACTAGCCACTCCAATTTCCAATCGAATGATCCCTTTTCGAAGTTTCTGCGACCACTCCTTCGATGCGAAGTGCCCGGGTATGGGGAAAAACCAAAAAAAAAAAAAAACACATTGTGCCCACATCGTTCTTTACTTAGGCAGCGCTAGTGCGCTGCCTATGATAAGGAATATTTTTAAGCACTGTAAAAATTTGGTGCAAATAGTGGAGGTTGAGAAGGGGGATCGAAATAAGAAGCATCTTAAAGCCACAAAAAAAAATATTGTGTAAATAGGAGCAGGTTGAGGAGGGGGCAACCCCTAATATAAGGAACAATTTTAGTTCGTTTTAATGTCACTTTTAGAACTGCTATATTCAGTTACAAGCCACTTCTTTTTGCGATTTGGGTGGATTGGTCTTCTCCGTTTCGACTGTGGCAGAGGAATGGTATCACATTTGCTTCCTAATCTTTAATGGTTCTCCAATTGTATATAATAAAAAAACAAAATAAAAAATAGATCTTACCTTTTAATCAGTTCTTTGCAGCGATGTTGATTTGCAAGAAAATTTAACTTTTGAATTAAGGAGGGTGTTATTTTTGTAGAAAAAAAAAGCAGTCAACTGAAACTGGGCTAAGTGAACCCAAATCACAGGAATAGGAAACTCTATAGGAAGCTATTTCGGGAGAAGGGAAATTTAAAATTAAAATACAGACCATTTTTGTTTTTAATATGAGCTATTTCGTTTAGTTTCAAAGATTAAAAAAAATATATATGGTTGAAAAAATGTTGACTGGCGAATATTTCTGTTTGACTCAAAGAATTTTTCACTACACTTGACCTTTCTAACCAGAGGCTGGGAGATACGGACACAAGACTGGAGGTGGGACAAGAAATTAGATACTAGTTGGAAGACACGAAATAAAGTATTGGAAACAGAAGATGCAGGACTAGATCCAAAAGTTTGTGTTTGTCCTTGACAGTAGTGGGCAACTTCTTGGCTTGATTCCAATATCCCAACGACATCCTTCACTTTTGAGTGATTGTTGTATTGTGAAGCGTTTGACAAAAACCCACGAAATGAACTAATCACCTAATTTTCCGAACATTATTATTTGCTTGAATGGATAAATTGTGTGAGTAAATTTCTTTATGTTATGATATATGTCAAGGTGTGAAATTTTGCGGGTGCTGACTTACATTCAGTGGATTGTGAAGCTTGGTGTTCTTATTATGCACAACACCATCCCCATTAATCTGCTACAATATATAGTTTCTTTATCTTCAAGAGTTTGGTGTATATTTCTCAATGCAAAAAAAAACTATATATCTCTTTCTTAATATTAACTCATTCTACTATTGAAAATTCAACTATCGGTTTTTCCACTCTCCACTACCTATTTTTTGTCTCAAAGAACCATTGTTCGCTCCATACGTGGCACAATTTTTGCCACACCATTACTCTTCACGCCATACGCGGCTCACTTTGTGCCACGTATGGCACACACCACCAAGTGCACTTGATTTCCGATAGTGGATGATCCCTCGATTCAATCATTATGTAAGAATCGTAAGATGGGCGGTAAAATTTCAATTTTATGAAACTATGATTGAGGTTAATTTCTCAGGAAATCTCCCGAGAAGTTTCTGGGAAGAGTTTTTTGTACTCTGAATCATGCCAACCCTATTGCTCCAAAATTTATGCTTAAGGAAACAAAAATTAAAAGCTACATAATAAAGAATAGATTTCTTAAAAAAAATGAAGAAAAAAAAACCCATCAAGGCTCGAAAAATCAAAGACTAACTGTTAAAATCCGGAGCTTGCTAGCTTTTTGCCACCTATGGTGTGTCTTATAGTTAAGCTCTTTCTGCCACATGTGGTATATTGCCGCCCCTCTATGTCTCTTCGTACTACACATTGCACCCTCCATATCATTCGTAGGGTTTAGCCATACTTGACACGTGCCAACAGGTGTATAACTTTTTTATAAAGTGACAAGCCCCTCAGTCAAATATTCTGGCCTCGCTGGAGACCAAGGGTACTTTCCAAATCAAAATTTTAATTTATTACGTATTTACTTGGAGTTTAATATGAATTAACTGCAAACCCAGAACAATTTATTTACTAATTCCTTAATATGCATTATAATAATTATTAAAATATTAGTAATTTTAATGAGTAATGAGTACAATATGAAACTATGATTTTAATGCCTTAATAAATATTAATTATCATGAATTTGGTCATTATGAGAATCCGAATCTGATCCCAATCATCCCGATTTGATGATGATAGTGCAGAAGTTAATAAACTGAACATGCTAATTAACTGTGTTCACGAAATTTTATTACAAATTTAACAAGAAGTTAAATTCCGATCGTTCTAGCAGTTAATTTGCTCTCACCTGGAACGAAAAATTAAATTTTTTATTAAATATTATTAACATCTCGTCGAAGCTGGAATGTACTCTAAGTCGGTTAACTGCAATTTTCTTCTTCGTCTTGTTTAATTGTAGCTCCAAGGACTTGATTGACTTCTAACTTTGACTTTAAAACTTTATTGGTTTCAACAGTCACAAGAAAAACTCTTCATAGAAATTCAGACAGGAAATGGCCGAAAATATTTATTAAAAAAAAAGAGTTAAAAAGAATAATTTGGCCATTCAATCCTAACTACATGGATTTTTATCCAAATTGACAGAATATTTGTATTAAGATATGATTAAACATGTTCTTTAAACTATGTCCTAAATTTACGGCAAAAAAGTCCAGAAATTTTTTCACAGTTGATGACTAGTACATTAATATAAAACCAGTAATGTACGTTTTTTGTCTGGTTTTCTGCTGTTTTTTGGCTTCAATAGGTTTTGCAATTAAGCCATTCATCTGTGCAAGCCATGAGGTTTAAGATGTCTTGCAATTCACAATTAAACAACAATTACCCCGCATTATCTAAAGGGTCACGTTCATGTTCTTGCTGAGGAATATTGAAGTAACTGTGACATTAAATGCTCATAATGCCTATCAGGAGCAGTAGCAGATCGAGGGGCAGGACCGAGGGGGCACGCGCCCCTCCCTACCGTAGTCTAAAGTAGTGTAAATTACTTCATTACGCAAGTTTATGTTAAATAAACTTGCTCCTAACGCAAGTGTATCGGATCAACCTATTTTGCGCTCCCTTAAAAAAAATCCTGGATCCGCCCCTGATCAAGAGTGTTCAAAGGGGACTCGGACAAATCGTTAGATTTTGATTTTGGGGAACCTAGTTTACGTTTGAGGAAATTTTGGGATAACTAACACCCCTTCCATGCCCACCATTTCCCCAAACACATCCAATCAAAAATTTTGAGATAGCCATTTTGTTCTTTGTAGTTGATTTCCAAATAGAAATTATGTTTTTTAGGAGGGCACTCCCCTACAGCCCTCAGGGCAAGGGTTGTAAGTTATGCCCTGGGGGCATATAAGGTTTTTATAGAAAGCTTTGTCGTAGAAACTTCAAAAAGGTTCTATATTTATTTATCAAAAATTAATACTTTAAGTAAAGAATCTGATAACTGAATAAAAAAAGTTTACTTGCTTAGACTTAGGTCTTCTTACGCCAGCTGGCACATAAGGTGACAATATCACCTCTCTATAAACCCATTTCCAATTCTTTTGATCTCAAAAGGACGACCTTGACAGCGGACAGCAGGGACAGCCTGAGTCACATCTAATTTTTCCCAAAAAAAAAGTTTTTGGTTATTCTTTTCAGTATGCACTATATTCAAGAAGGTCATTTTCTTGAATATGTGATTTTTTTATTCTTTCTATACTTTTTTTTGTACCATTTTTATCCATCCAATACTAAAAGAGGCTGTATTTTTAATAGTTTTGTCAATGTCTGTTTTAACAAACTAAGCTTACGTTAACAAAAATTCTAAAATACATTACGGACGTTAAATTACGTTACGTTAACAACGTTGAAAACATTTAACAACGTTCAACAACGGTAAATTAGGTTACGTTATATATATATATATATATATATATATATATATATATATATATATATATATATATATATATATATATATATATATATATATATATATATATATATATATATATATATATATATATATATATATATATATATATATATATATATATATATATATATATATATATATATATATATAGTTTAATATACATATACTGATATTTAGTAATCAAAATTTTAATATTCTCTGATTTATTAAAGTTGTAAAAGTAAAAACATTTATATTTTTTCAGTAAAGTGCAAATTATGTTCTGGCAATGGGAAGGCGTAGGGGTTTTGAGCCCTACTCACATTAATTTGTTCTCGTTTTGAGTTTGACTCGGTTGTTTATTGTAATTTCGGTTCGTTTTGGGTTTCATTTATTTATCAATGCAGATTTTGTGGTAGTTTCACGCTTGGTAGATTATTTGATTTTATTTTTGCTCATTTTTGTTTTAATGGAGTTCTTTACTTTTCTTTAAAATACTTTTTTTGTGGAAAAAGTTTTTTTAATAAATCCCATAAAAACAACGGGAATGGGTTGAAACTTGGATATTATTACTACGCAGTGAAAAATTGTTGGAGTAAAATATTTGCCGTCTCTTTATCCCAAAGGAGACTCCACAACCAAAAGAGGCTTAATTTCTTACAGTTTTGATAATATTTTTTAAATAGTATTTTAAGTTTACTCTTATAAGATTTGTGCACAATAATTTGAAATATGTACCATGAAATGATGGGGTACTATTTTCTGGTTCCAGAGGAAGGGGACTTGTGCGCTTTTTGGAAACCAGAAGACATTAAAATTGTACAAAAATAGAAAATGAGGAAATATACTTAAATCTTACTAAAATAAATTCATTGTACAACTTGCCATCCCCTCCCTGGAAATTTTCCATGAGAAACGCTTGCTGTCTTGAGGATTCTTTAGGGAGAAAACTCCAAGCTTTTTGAAATAAATAGTTTTTATAATATTAGAAATTTTTACTGGGAAAACAGAGTATTGAAGATAAAAGAAACCATCTATCAAACAAAATAGAAAGTTCAGATAGTTTAAGGCTAATGAATAATCAGCCCTTTGTTGGTGAATATTAAAAATTTAATTAGTTTTACAAAAGTTAAGTTTTTCAGTTTGATTAATTTTATTTTATAGCTCTCTTTCGAATTTTTGAACTCGCTCATTTTGGTGGTCTGACATTGATTGCTTGGCGAAAAATAAATTTCTACAATGCAATCAAGGTAATATATTATATAATCGACGAAGAGATTTCAGCTTTAGTTCATTCGTGAATATTTTAATTTTCTCCTTATATATAAAAAAATGGCCATTCTTAAGAAATTGGGACAAAAAGTCAAACTTTTGCGTATAGAGCGAGGGATTGAGGAGGGGTAGCAGCCTAATCTACGAAATAATTCATGTTCGTTTTAAGCAAGTTCAGTTGAAAAATAGTTTTTTTTTAATTTAATTTCTGATCGTTTACTATGCCCTGGCCTAGCCAAGATATACTGTGCGCTACCGGCTCCATGAACTAATTTCTTCGAAAATCCCCATTCTCCTCAAATCCCAGATTTCTTGCTAAAAAAAATTGTATGTATTTCTGCTTAAGAATTAAAATGTTGGATTGGAATTAAAATTCTGGACAAAATTCGAATATTTAGTCAAAGATGGCGAGTAGTTTTGTTAAATAAGTCCTTTAGAATACTTTCACTGAAGAATTTCGGGTGGAAGGAAAGGTGCATTATTTTTTATATGGATAGAAATTCTTCTGTGTGGCTGAAGCCAGGGCAACCTCTAAAATAGGGCTTTCTGATGCTTAAATACGTTATATACACACATGTTTAAATACATTGAAACGTTATATATAAATAGGAAAAGAGAAATATTACGATTTAAAATAGCTGAAACTTAGCACTTGCCTGCCGCCCCCCCCCCCGAAATTTCCTGGCGAGGCTCATGACGTCTTGCCTCACTTTTTCCACCTCTGTGCCGTCAGGTATGCAAATATTATATTTTAGGCTACATAGACAAAGATTGTCACAATAGGAGGGGCTGGTTTCCCAATTTTTACCGATTTATACTGGTATTAGAATCGGTTTTTAAGGGCTCTTCAAAATTTTAATTTTTAAACTGTGAATGAAGTAATTGCTCTTTTTTTGCGCATTATAAGACGCCACGAGGCTTGCACAAATGAATGGCTGAATTGCAAAACTAATAAATAAAAAAACACCGGCAAAAAGTGACATTTTTACATTAATGAACCAGTCATCTATTACAATAAATCTTCAGGATTTTATTCATGCTATTACATAGAGAACGTGTTAAAGCATATTTTAATTCAGCATCTTTAAAATCCCTGAAATTTGCCGAAGAAACTCCTGATCAAGCCTTAAATTAATCTTAAACAACTTTAAATTTTCTTATATATAGAATAGTTTTACAGCCTGAATATAGAAAAAAAAAACATTTTCTTTTTTCTTAAAGCATAACGTCTTTAAACTCCCGTAATTTCGGTTACATCCTGGGGGGGGGGGGGGATTTAGAGCCGATTTTTCCCAAGTCAAGTGAAAATGACTAAGTGAAAAATTGAAAGGGAGCCATATAGTACCATAAAGGCAAAGGCGGCAGCGGCGTTTCGGGGGGGGGAGGGGGTGACTGCCCCCCAGTAATTTGGAGAAAAATTATTATATAGCCCAGGTCCCTTGGTTCTCCGGATGTAGAGCCCCTCTTGCCCTCCAATAAAAATGCTGGAGCTACGCCCCTGGGCAAAGGTATACTAAAGAGAACTGATCTGTTTCTGTGTAGGCTTGAATTATGTAAGACCATCTTAGTTTCGAAAAGATTTTTTAAAACGCTAAATTTCAGCTGGGACGGCAACCATATCAAATTACACCCCTACCTTAAAATGATTTAAAACAAATTAGAAAAGACATATAAAAGTAATTTAACATTAATGCTGTAAGTAATCACAGAGACAAGTGCACAGGTAGAGATCAATGACCGGGCCCCTGAAGTATCATGATTTTTTTTTTCTTATATTTTTCAAAAACTAGCTTGTTTCGCCTTTTTTGCAACTCCCCCTTCCTCTTAAAAACTCAATTTTATGTGAATGATGTAGAAGTTTCACTTTAAATGAAGAGGGTATTATTATAGGGATATTATTATTATTAAAGGTCCTGTGTCAATTCTAAATTCTTAGTCAACTTTCTTAAGACCATAGGTGGGCGGGCACTGTTTGCCTCTCATTCCTGGCAATCTAACGGCCCTATGTTTAATTTTAAATTCTTGGTCAACCTGCCTGAGACTCTAGGCAGGCTGACAAGCTTTTCCAACAACTAACAAACAAGTATTTGTCCAATAAAAGAGCCATAATTATTCCCACCATTTACCCGTCCGTGCAGCCATTTAAACATTTGCCTCTCAATTACTTGGACTATCTGTCTTGGCTTTGCTTTGTACCACAGTTACCATTTTACCCATTTTACCTTGTTACCATTCCTGTCTTTAAGCAAGGCCTAGAAGAAGAGACCTCTTAGCACCATCGTTGCAGCAGCAGCAGCTACAACCTAGTAAACAACAAGCCTATAGTAAAAAAAAACAGCTAAGAGAGAAATCTAAACAATGAAGAAAAAACGGGACTACAACCAGTAGAAAGAAAAAATAAAACAAAAAATGAACTATTGTTTATCTGTATATAACTTATATAGGCCCTGTCAGTGAGTTATGTATATTTATAAGTAGTAGGTTAAATATGTCACTGAGTTATATATTTCTGTATATAACTTATATGCCTAGTCAGTGAGTTACACATATTTATAAGTACTAGTCTAAATATGTCAGTCATTTATATATTTATCTATATAAATTTTATATTCCAAGGCAGTGAGTTACACACATTAATAATTATTAGGATAAAAATGTCACTAAGTTATCTATTGATGTATATAAAATATAAAGGAATAGTATGTGAGATAAAAATATTTATCCGTATTAGCTTAAATATGTCACTGAGTTATATATTTTTGTATATAGCTTATATAGGCCTAGTCAGTGAGTTATGTATATTTATAAGTAGTAGGTTAAATTTGTGACTGAGTTATGGCCTTTGCAAAACAAAAGTGATCCGTGTATCTGGCCTCCCCCAGGCCATTCAGCGTGTCCCCAGGTGGCGATAGGGGAACGCTCTACAGATATGTAGGGTGCCTCCATAGGAGGCACGGACCAAGGGGGACCTTGTCCCTGGGGGTCCATAATAGAATCTGGGGCACCCTTGCCTGGGGTCATAAATACAGGCGGAGGAGGAAGAAGGCCCCTCAAATGTACACTCAAAAGGGCCCACTGGTTTGTCCACAAGTTCCATGAGTTGCAAACCATCTCCCAGCAATGGGTTGAATTGCATGGTGATGCAGAACACCATCGCGGGAGGATCCTCTATAGGAGGACAACTGCGGCAGGGCGTAAGATCCAGATCTATGGACAACGGCCTCGGCAAAGCGCTGCCTCGACCTTTTGGGGGTACCTGCAAGACTGGGGACCTTGCGGTCAACTCTATTCCCACTTGAGGAGTGGCGCCCCTCGAGGAAATTATAGCCTAGTAAACGACACAGCATTCGCACGGGATTCTGACTAATGGACAATTCTTCTGGGATTGGTATGTTTTGATGGGCGTCTTTGGGCTGAAAAACCTCTTCCTAGCTAATTTATCTATTACGGGTTGCCTCCCCGTAGTAGCGTAATATTTGTAGGCATGAATATATAATGAGTCGGAGGTAATAGGCTTGAGATTGTCTGTGCAGAATTTCAACTCTTGTTGATAGAAGAGCATTGCCAAATGCTGAAAACCATGTTGTGACCAAGATGGGCCCAGGATTGCACAAAGCCTCCATTCATGGAGGTCCCAGGGACTTCTTGCTGTCCAGTTCTAAGCCAGCTTAAGCACTTTGGGGTAGACTTGAGAAGATATGTGATCCCCGTCCTGCACTGGTATCCGGGATCATTGCTTTTTCTGAGGCGAAAAAAATTTCAATGATTTAAAGAACATGAAAATTGGAACTTGGAATGTTACGACATTAAAAAATGACTATCGTATCTACATTTTGACTGACGAATTCAGACGATTCGAACTGGATTTATTAGGAGTTTCAGAAACTCATATCCGAGGGGCAGGGAGCCTGAAATTAGTTGATATAGAATTTTTTCACTCAGGCAGGAAAGATGGGGTACATAGACGGGGAGTAGGGCTCATGATAAATGAGGAAGCTGCAAAGTCTTGTTGAGGCTGGGAAGGTATTAATAATAGAATACTAATTGCTCATTTTATGACTAGAAAGTTCAGGGTATCAGTTATAGTAGTATACGCCCCTGTAGAACCGACTGATGGAGGTACTAGTGACTCAGATGAATTTTACTCACAGTTACAGGAGCAAATAGACAAGGTCCCAGGTAGAAATATGATGTTATTACTGGGAGATTTTAACGCCCAGTTTGGTAGAAATAAGGATAGATGGTATCCCAGCTTAGGTAAATTTGGTGTAGGAAAAGAAAACAGTAATGGATACAGACTTTTGCAATTTTGTAGGTATAACAATCTAGTTATAACCAATACGGTGTTTGGTCATAAAATGGCTCATAAGCTAACATGGTATTCATGTGATGGTAAGACAGCAAACATTATTGATTACGTTATTGTAAACTGAAGACTGGCAGGATTAATACAAGATACTAGGGTATATAAGAGTGCAGTTATTGATGTTAAAACTAAATACTACCATCTGGTAGTGTCTAGGGCTAGTTTAAAGCTGAAATTTTGGAGGGGTAACTGCCTTTCAGGAAGTTACGATGTTGATAGACTCCAGAATGAGAATTTGAGAGAAACTTTCCAGGAACAGTTGAATACTAAATTGAGATTTTAAAATTTGATAATGTGGAAGATGGTTTGAATAATTTTAGAAAAATATTTAGTGAAGTTGCTGAATGTGTATTAGGGAAGAAAGATAGAACTGCATCTAAGAATATTAGTGAAAAAGCTTTATGTTTAATAGAAAGGAGAAAGGACTTGTACAAGAATTATCTGAGTGATAGATCGCAAAAAAACAAAAGAAATGTAAAGAAAGTGGAGAAAGCATTGAAATATGAACTAAGGAGGTGTGAAGTGGAGGCCATGGATAAAATTGCCGAGGATTTAGAAGATGCAGCTAGACGGCATAATAGTAAAATATTGTACTGGCACGTTAACAAATTGAGAGGGAGTAGTCAATCCGGACTTGTCCCAGTTAGAGATAGGAATGGGGTTGCAATTAGCGATAAGGAAAAAGCTAAAGCGAGATGGGCCGAACATTTTGAGAACTTGCTTAACCGAGATAGAGTTGCAGGAAAAAATATAGAGGAAAATGAAAAAGTTTGTGATACCTTGGATGTGAAGGAAGATTTGTTTTGTGAGGAGGAATCAGCAACAGTACTAAAAGGATTAAAGAATAATAAGGCTCCAGGTGGTGATAGGGTGGTAAATGACTTTCTTAAATATGGTGGCTCTGAGGTTAGAAAAAAGTTACTGAAGATTGTGAATATGATTTTTGAAAAATGGGAAGTACCTAACGCTTCTAGGAAAACCTTAATTAAACCACTTTATGTGAAAGGTGATAAAAGCGAGTGTGATAAATATCGAGGCATTAGTCTGGTCTCTGTAGGTAGCAAATTGCTTAGTAATATGATACTTTTTAGACTGAGAGATGCCGTGGACAAAGTTTTAAGAGAAGAGCAGTGCGGTTTTAGAAAAGGTAGAGGATGTGTTGACCAAATTTTCTCTCTTAGATTAATAATTGAGAAGTGCCTGAGTTTTCAAACACCTTTAGTCCTCAGTTTTATAGATTATGAGCAAGCGTTTGATTCAGCTGATAGAGGAACTTTAGTAAAGGTTTTATCGTTGTATCGTATACCAGACAAATACATTAAAGTGATTAGTGCTATGTACGAGAATAACACTGCTGTGGTTAAGGTAGGAAATGAGGTTAGCAGCTGTTTTTTTATTAAATCAGGAGTTAAGCAGGGTTGTGTTCTATCCCCCTTTGTATGGATTATTTAGATGGACTTTGTTTTAAGGAGCACAGGAAAGGTAATGGAAGACCACGGAATCAAATGGGGAGGAAAAAGTCTCCTGGACTTGGATTATGCTGATGATTTAAGCATCCTAGATGAAAGTTTGAGTAAAATGAATGAAGTTTTAGAGGTTTTGCGTGTTCAGGTTGCTAGTATTGGTTTGAAAATTAATGTTAGGAAGACTAAGTTACTAAGGCTAGGAATAAGTGAAGAAGAAAACGTGTCGTTCGGTAATAAAAAGATGGATCAGGTGGACCGCTCCACATACCATGGTAGTGTTCTTAGTAAAGATTGTGGGAGAAGTGAATATTTTAAAAGTATTATAGCAAAGGCTAAGGGTGTTTTTTCACAGTTAAAAAAAAGTTTGTACTAATAGGAAGACAAGTCTACAAGCCAAGATAGGAATATTAGAAGATACAGTGACGACAGTGGTCAAATATGGCTGTGAAGCATGGACGCTGCGAAAAGAGGATGAAGATTTGCTAGATGTTTTCCAGAGAAATTGCGTAAGGATTCTTCTGAGTACCCGGCTGACTGACCGTATTTCAATCAATAGGCTATACGAAAAATGTGGTTCAATACCGCTCTCTAGGTCTATAATGAAATAAAGGTTGAGGTGGCTAGGGCACGTTGTGCGGATGAAGGATGACAGATTGCGGAAGATTGTTTTTTTCGGCTAACCATCTAGGGCTAAACGGAAAGCAGGTCGTCCCCGTCTGGGTTGGGAGGACGTCATAAAGAAAGATTTTAAGGAAATGGGAACTTCGTGGGCGGGTGTAAAAAGGGAGGCTTTGAATAGATTGGGGTGGAGGAGGAGCGTGCGTAGCTGTGTTGGCCTCAGGCGGCTTGGTGCTGCGATGAGTTGTTAGTAGTAGTAGTAGTATGAAACGAGGTGTCATCGACGCTGATAAAACAAAGGTAAAAAACAAAAACAACAAAGAGAGAAATCTAAACAATGAAGAAACAAACCGGACTACGACCAGTAGAAAGGAAAAATTTTTTTAAAAGACGCGGATATTTTGCCTGTATGAAACGAGGCGTCTTCGACGCTGATAACACAAAGGTAAAAACAAAAACAACAAAGAGAGAAATCTAAACAATGAAGAAACAAACGGGACTACGATCAGTAGAAAAAAATAAAACTAAAAAGACGTGGGTATTTCGCCTGTATGAAACGAGGCATCTTCAACGCTGATAAAAAAAAATTTTAAAAATAAAATAACTTAGAAACAATTAATATCCAAAACAAAGAAATAAATACAACTAATATTAATATCTACAATTGTTGCTATGTGGCTGGCTGGCCACCCAATTGTGGCTTGCCAGTTCAGCTTTAGATCTTTCATTAGCCCATGATAACTGAAAATTTAAGAGCGCGTTTTGAAATAATAAAAAAAAGCAAAACAAAAAAAAAACTACTGGCAAGTAAGGATGAATTACCATTTGAAGCTTGTTCAGGAATGTTAACTGTTATTCCGGCTAACCTTACGACTAAAAGTTTATTGCAAAACAAATTTATGGGAGTTTCAAAAAATATCATGAAACCCCTCAAAAATGGTACGGGAACAAAATGAAATCCTCCTTATTGGAATCACTTAGTCGAATACCCCATAAAAAAAATTTGTACTTGTGCATTATATCATACAAACGAAAGAAGTCAACTTTGGTCGATACCAATAAAATAAAATAAAATAGGATGAAAATATTATAGTTTAGAAACAAATTTGGGCTATATATTTGCACATTAGAGGGGGAGGAGGTAAACCAGAGCATATACTAAATACGTAACCTAACCCAGGTACCTCCCCCTCACCTCCCTAAACCCCCCAAAACAACAGTTTAAATATTGTAAACGCAATAAGAAATCCCGCTATGTTTTCCATTTCTCTATTGCAAATATCCGTTTGACTGATGTCCTGTAGTACTTCCTTGTACAGTCTATACCGCTGTGTAGGATATAATGCACAAGTACCAAACAATTTTACATTACTGATGTAGAAGTTTCACTTTAGATGAAGATGGACACTATTCAAGAGAGGAATGTTACCATTTTACCATTCTTGCCAGGTTACCATTTTACCAAAGTTACCATGTTACCAAAGTTGTTGCTGAATTCTCTAAAAAAAATTTCTTGCTCGTATTTAAAAAGGTTATTCAGGATTTTTTACCCCCCCCCCCCCCCCAAAGTGTGGGTTTAACATATTTCGACAATATCTTTTTATCAGAAATATATTTTACAACTAATATAATTTTGTATTTATGGCTTGTATCAAACAGTTCGTGGTAACGAACTGTAAGTAAGGAGCAACCCGGCTCAATAGAAACCGAAAGTCTAGAAAACAGGATTTTGATACCAATAGATAGATCAAAAGAATCAGATTTTAATGCTGATTTCAAATATATAAGGTTCATCAAGTTTAATTTTACCCATCAAAATTTATGCGCCTAAGAACATTTGGCTGATTTTCGAAAAAAGGGAGAAAGACCCCCTAAAAGCTATAGAACATTAATGAAAATCACACCATCAGATTCAGCGTATCAGAGAATCATACTGTAGTGGTTTCAAGCTTCTATCTACAAAAATGTTGAATTTTGCATTTTTTGCCAGAAGAAAGATCACGGATGCGTGTTTATCTGTTATTTTTTTTTTTTTTTCCAGGGGTGATCATATTGACCCAGTGGTCTTAAAATATCGTGGGAGGGCTCATTAGAACGGAACTTAAGAGTTCTAGCGTCCTTTTTAAGTGACCAGAAAAAAATGGAGGGCAACTAGGCCTCCTCCCACGCTCATTCTTTTCCCAAAGTCACCCGATCAAAATTTTGAGATAGCCATTTTATTCATCATGGTCGAAAATATAACTATGTTTTTTAAGGAGGACTTAATCCCGCGAAGTCCCCGGGGGGACTTCATAACTTTCTCGGGGGGGAAGTTATGAACTTTACCCAATGTTAACATATAGGTCTAGTATTGGTTATTAGGAAGTATACAGATATTTTTAGGGGGATTTTTTCTGGTAGTGGGGTGTGGGTGGGTCGTGGAATATGTGGGAGAATCTTTCCATGGAGGAAATTCTAATAGGAGAAGGAACATTGCTATGAGGGGGCGCCGGATTTCCCAGCATTATTTAAAAAAAAAGATCAGAAACTAAATTAATTTGACTTTTATTGGGTTAAATGGCTTTCTCGAAAAATGTTTAATTTTATTTACGAACGCTTCATTAGTAATAAATATACGTAACTTACGGATAAATTTACGTAACGAACCTCTATATTCATATATTTTTAATACGTTAATTAGGGGGTTCACCCCCTAGTCAATACCTCGCTCTTTAAGCCAAAGATTTTTTAGTACTTACATAAGAGCTATTTATTCTACTTAACGGCCTTTGTGATTAAGGGGTCATTTTTAAAGAATTGGAACAAAATTCGAAGTTTAACGTAAAGACCAAGGTATTTACTAGGGGGTGAACCCCCTAATATACGTATTAAAATATATGAATATAGAAGTTCGTTACGTAAGTTAATTCGTAAGTTACGTATATTTAATACTAATAAAAACGTTCGTAAATAAAATTAAACAAGTTTCGAGAATGCCATTTAACCAACTAAAAGTAAAATTAATATGAAAATTTTGTTTGAATTATTCATGTACGGTGAGCGAAAATCAAAACCTGCAGTAATTCAAAAACGTTCAAAAATTAGATAAAAAAAACAAGTTTTTTTTAACTGAAAGTAAGGAGCGACGTTAAAACTTAAAACGAACAGAAATTATTCCGTAGATGAAAAAGGATGTCCCTTCCTCAACACCTCGCTCTTTACGCTAAAGTTTGACTTTCTCACAACCCTATTCTTTTAAACAATAAAAACCTTTACCGTAAAGAGGCAGAAAACAGAAAACGAAGAGAAAAATAATTTCTGTTCGTTTTAAGTTTTAACGTCGCTCCTTACTTTCAGTTAAAAAAAACTTGTTTTTATTTTATTTAATGCCATAGAGGCTCTTATGGGCGGAGAGGAAACTCGATAGAGCTCACGGCTGGTTTCTAAAAACGGTTTCTAAAACCGTTTTTAAAACCGTTTTTAAACGGTTTATAAAACCGTTTTAAAAAACTGATTTCTATAAAGATCCTTTTGAAAGCAGGTTTACGCTGCCTTGTGAGATATAAACAAAGGGTTTCTCACTCCGGGACCTATATTTAAACTTTAATTTTGGGGGTATAGAGGGTCTAAAAGGCACCTAGGTTGGGTTGTATAGGTTTTAGGTTACATATTTGATATATGCTATGCTTTACCCCCCCCCCCTAATGTGCAAATATTTAGCCGAAATTTGTTTCTGAACTATTATATTTTCATCTTATTTTGTTTTATTTCATTAGCATTAACGAAACTTTACTTATTGCGCACTTACCAGATTATTCACAAGTACCAACAAAAACACAAAGAAAAAGTGTCAAGTGAGGAAAAGTTTTGCCCTCTTATCCTGTTCGTTTTCTTTTTTTACTCTTTTCAGAATAAATTTGTCAATATGGTCAATTATTGGCAGATTTGTTACATTGCCTCCCCCCAAGATTTTGATCATTGGCATCCTTGTCACATTGGACCTCCCCCAAGATTTTGCTGTAGATCTGCCTCTGTATATAGGAGTATTACAATACCCCATGTCGAGCAATAAGGAAAATCGCGTGGAAAGCGGTGATGTGTCTCTCTTTTTATTTTTTTTCAAATCAAAGACTAAAAAATTATTATCCCTCGTTAAAGTAATATTCAGGCAATCACTACTAATGAAATATTTTACTGATGGGAAAATACCTTAAGAGGGGAAGGCGTCATAACATCCAACCGTCAGGACATCCAACGTCATAACATCCACAAAATCCGTAATATCATGAACAAAAACATCCGTCAGAACCACCAACCGTCACAAAATCCAAAATTTTTAAACTTTAGTTATTTGGGATTTAGGGGGGAGAAATGTACCTAGGTTTAGGTTACGTATTTAATATATGCTCTGGTTTACCCCCACCCCCCTGATATGCAAATATATAGCCGAAATTTGTTTCTAAACTATTATATTATACAAACTTATAAATTTTTTGCATGTTGTGACGGTTGGTGGTTATGACGTTTGCTGCTTGTGACAGTTGATCGAAATGGTAGCACCCCCCAGGGACAGATCCAGGACTTTTTTAGGGTGGGGGCAAACTAGGTTGATCCGATAAACTTGCCTGAGGAGCCAGTTTAATTAACGCAAACTTGCGTTAATTAAGTAAATTACAGTACTTTAGACGACGTTAGGGGGGCACCCCTGGCCCCTGGATCCGCCACTGGCCCCCCCCCCCCCCTTAAGAACAGGAGCACCAATTCCTAAGAATAAAGGGGGACAAACATTTCGTAAGAGTGGGGCACTTTAAAAAAAGACACAGAAAGAAGTATTGTTCAAAATCTAAGGGGGGGACTTCCTTTTCCAATGAAACCAATATTTAAAATATAGGGGGCAAAAATCTATCCCCCCTTCCAATTGGCACCCCTGCTTAGGAGGATCATTGTTGACAGCTTTATAAGAGGAAAAATGTTGTTTTCTAGTCTCCAGTGTTTCTTACATGTTTATGCGCATACATTTAACACCTTCTAAACTGAAATTAAGACATGAGACTTAAAAGATAATCTAATATTCATGCAAAAATACCTTTTTATTCTAAAATGAAATAAACATTCGAGTTCACAGGTAAAAAAATAGAGCAAAAAATTTTCAAGCACAAAAAATAGATCGTCCTTGAAATCATGTTTTCGTAAGCATTCCACAACACCTAGAAGTAATAGGATGACCCACTACTTGACTTCAACACAATTTTAAACCCGCGAGATTATTTCCAGTATAACCGGATGCTCAAGCTACCTTTTGCTACATATTGAAAACGCTTTCTCCAGGCTGAGGAGTTACAAACTTTCAAAATTAAATATGCCATGTGGCGCAGGCCATGCGGGGTGGGTGTACCAAACTTTGTGTGAGAAGGCATGGCGTGGCGGAATTGTACATACGCGTGGAGTTTGTCATACATAGTGGAGGAAGTGGCACTCAGAGATGTACATCATATGGTGGAGTGTGGGTATTCCCTCGCTCGGGACTTCTTGAACAAAGCCAAATTTGTTGCCGAAAAGAAAAGGCCGCCAGTTAATTACAACTGAGATGACATGGCGATATTTTCTGAGTGGCTTAGACATAAAGTATTATTTTAAATTTGCTTGCTCATTCATTTAAAGAATAGTTAGAAAATAAACCGCGTTCTAATTTCTTGCCTTGAAATAAAAATGATTTAATTGTTCTAAAGCGTTCTAATTTCAAAACTTGTGTGTAACTAGGGGGCAATGAGTGTGCGAAAAAACTAAGCGAACAATGTGATACAGGCACGTAAGCTAAAATCTATTTTGTAGATGACCAATTTCACCTACACAATATAAAACGAGCGATTTAGAGTGGGGACAATATAACATACTCTGTTGGTTTGTGGGGAAAATCGTTCAAAATCTTTGGAACTTGGAAGAAGGCCATGCTCCGCCACACCAAGCACCAAAAAAAGAACGCATCAAGCACCAAACACCGAAACACCGAACACCTAACCCAGATAGTGGAAAACCCACTGAGTTACAATATATATGGATTAATCACTCTAATTTTCATATTATTCACCTATTTATCTTGTTTCAACGAATTCCTCCCCCCCCCCAGGAAAATTCGTTCATTTTTGTAAAGAGAATCTACAGAAAACAACCAGAGTGAACTTCCAGAAAGGCAAGTTAAAGTGAAAAGATCGCCGTACCAAACAGTTCGTTGTAACGAACTGTAAGTAAGGAGCGACCCAGCTCAATAGTAACCGAAACTCTGAAAAACAGTTTTGATACCAATAGATACATTAAAGGAATAATATTTTAATGTTGATTTCAAATATATAAGTTTCATCAAGTTTAGTCTTACCCTTCAAAAGTTACGCGCCTGAGAAAATTTGCCTGATTTTCGAAAAAGGAGGAAATATCCCCTAGACGTTATAGAACCTTAATGAAAATCACACCATCAGATTCAGCGTATTAGAAAACCCTACTGTAGAGGTTTCAAGCTCCTATCTGCAAAAATGTGGATATTTGTATTTTTTACCAGAAGAAAGATCACGGATGCGTGTTTACTTGTTTTTTTGTTTGTTTTTTCCCCAGGGGTAATCGTGTCGAACCAGTGGTCCTAAAATATCGTGGGAGGACTCATTCAAACGCAAATTAAAGTTCTAGTGCTCTTTTTAAGTGCCCAAAAAAATTTCTAATCATAGAATGAGCAGTTAGTATTCTATTATTAATACCTTCCCAGCCTAAACAAGACTTAGCAGCTTCCTTATTCATCATGAGCCCTACTCCCTGTCTATGTTTCCCATCTTTCCTGCCTGAGTAAACAAATTCTATGTCACTTAATTTCATGCTTCTTACTCCTGGGATATGAGTTTCTGAAACTCCTAATAAATCCAGTTCGAATCGTCTGAATTCGTCAGTCAAAATGTCGATACGATAGTCATTTTTTAATGTCGTAACATTCCAAGTTCCAATTTTCATGTTCTTTAAATCCTTGAAATTATTTTCGCCTCAGGAAAAGCACTGATCCCGGTTACCAGTGCAGGACGGGGATCGCATATCTTCTCAGGTCTACACCGAAGTGCTTAAGCCGGCTTAGAACCGGACAGCAAGAAGTCCCTAGGACCTCCATGAATGGAGGCTTTGTGCAATCCCGGGCCCATCTTGGTCACAACATGGTTTTCAGCACTTGGCGATGCTCTTCTATCAACAAGAGTCGAAATCCTGCACAGACAGTCTCAAGCCTATTACCTCGACTCATTATATATTCATGCCTACAAATATTATGCTACTATGGGAAGGCAGCCCATAATAGATAATTAGCTAGTAAGAGGTTTTTCAGCCCGAAGACGCCCGTCAAAACATACCAAGCCCAGAAGAACTGTCCATTAGTCAGAATCCTGTGCAAATGCTGTGTCGTTTTACTAGGCTATAATTTCCTCGAGGAGCGCCACTCCTCGAGTGGGAATAGAGTTGACCGCAAGGTCCCTAGTCTTGCAGGTACCCCGAAAAGGTTGAGGCAGCCCTTTGCAGAGGCCATTGTCCATAGATCTGGATCTTACACCCTGCCGCCGTTGTCCTCCTATAGAAGATCCTCCTACTACGGTATTATCCATCAACATTTAACGTAACCCATTGCTGAGAGACAGTCCGTAACTCATGAGACTTTTGGAAAAACCAGTAGACCCTTTTGAGTGTACAGTTAAGGGGTTTTCTTCCTCCTCCGCCTGTATTTATGACCCCGGGCGAGGGTGCCCCAGTTTCTATTATGGACCCCCAGGGACAATGTCCCCCCTTGGTCCGTGCCTCCAATGATGGTACCCTACATATCTGAAGAGCTTTCCCATATCGCCACCTTGGGGACACGCTGAATGGCCTGGGGGAGACCAGGAACATAAAAATGAAATTAATTAAAAATATTATGTTTCCTTTAAACATGGAAAATGGTATAGTCTTCTGTATGACTTTTAAAACATCAAATTATTATACAGAAGTATGAACAAAGTTATACAGAAGACTTTTTGGTGTTCTTATTTAATATAACTCAACATTAGCTTGTAAAACTAACGTCTAGCCGAATTTATTGATTTACTTCAACTTTAATAAATCAAACAACATTAACATCTTGACTACTAAACACTGAACTGACAATTCAATTTCATTTGTATTTTTTTCAGTAAAGTGCAAATTATGTTCTGGCCTTCGGAAGGCATAGGGGTTTTAAGCCCTAATGTTAATTTCTGCTCGTTTTGAGTTTGACTCGGTTATTTATTTTAATTTCTGTTCTTTTTGGGTTTCATTTATTTATCGATGCTGATTTGTGGTAGTTTCACGCTTGGTAGATTATTTGATTTTATTTTTGTTCATTTTGGTTTAATAGAGTTCTTTACTTTTCCTTGAAAAACTTATTTTGTGGAAAAAGTTTTTTTTAATTAATTTCTGTTCGTTTTATATTATCATAGTCTCTTCAGGGAGAAAGAAAATAATACTTTAAATCTTTTCTTTTTTTTAAGACTTTATAGTTTGACCTGGTATTTGTATGCTGGAGAAAAATTTTCAGCAATTTTTAACAACATATACCCTTTTAAAAATCTGGACACAAATAGTAGTGTTTAATATAGTTTCACACCTCCTTTAGTAGACCTGAAATACAGAACTTGATACCATTCGCAAAAAAAATCTGTTTACTTTATTTTATAGCTTGGATACCCTTACGCTACTTTAGTTTGGTTAAATTTTAAGAGCAAAAGTAGCCCCGAAAGTCTGAACATAATACCCTCAGGCGTTCTTGGGATGGCTGAGATGCCTTATTGGCAATTAGCATTAACACAGTGCATTTTCATTTAATCTTAAGATAACAGTTAGTTTTTAAACAAAATGGGCAAATGGGAGAGTGGGCATTGGACGGGGACTAGTTGCCCTCCAATCACCCCCAACAACTAAAAAGGGCATTAAACGGGGTTACTTTGAACTAAAAGTACCTTTTTTCTCGTTTATTTCGCAATAAATTTTGTAAATGGAATCATAACAACCTAGAAACACATTTCCATATGTATTTCTGACCGCTGAAGAGGGTGGACTTTACGGTTTTTTTCTATCCATTCCCACATGGCCATAATTTTTTTTTGAAAATGGTGTTCAAAATTACCTAAACTTTGTCCAACTTTGAACGACGTTATTTTATTTTATATATTGTTCTTGTTGTTTCCTAATTTGTTAAAAGCTGGCCATCCTTTCCGTAAATTTGAACGACCATTTCTTTACATACTTCCTCCCCTAGGGTTCAATGTAAAAAAAGTCACTTCTATTGAACAAATTTGAAAAAAAATACAGAAAATTAGACTAAGATCATGTCAAAAAACAGAACTTGCAGAAAAATCCCGGAAAACCGGGGGCTAGAATTTGTGTTCTTTGCAAAGTTTTTTGTATGACTTTGTAACTTCAAGGTGCCCTGCGATTTAAAAGGGGCTATGTCCTTGTCTAACGAGTGGTCCAGCGAAAACATATCTTTCTTCAAAAACTGTGACATCACCTTTCTTGGGCCAGTTGTAACTGAAGTCAACATTGCTCACACGTTCCATAAATTTAAACTTCACCATCCCCTCATCTGGAAAGTCTTCTGTTCGCCCAATGTAGAAATCTTACTCCTAGAACACAGCATAGAAGCCAGACAGTCTATTTGGGAGAACCGAGTCCTTCTTAAAAGTAGCATTGTCCCGACCCTCATGTTCACTGTTCTGGCCTTTATCCCAATTACGTTCACTGGAATCGTCGCACAGTTTTTCCGAAAAGTTGTCTGATGCGTCGTCAGATGAGCAGTCTAGATTCAAGACCTCTCGTAACTTTTTTCCAGCTCCCTTTCCTTTATTCGGCTTCATTTAAGCTTTGCCCGATTTCACTTCACTCGTCCTTGAATCCTCAAAATCTTTATCTTCTCTTTCGCTCGATTCAGCTAGTGATTTTCCGGGAGCCTTGTTAAGCTTTGTTCGCTTACGCGACACAGTACCAACAGTGACAAACCGCTTTTTTCAAAGGAAGTTATGAAAGTTCGGGGTTTCAAACAGTTCGTGGTAACGAACTGTAAGTAAGGAGCGACCCGGCTCAATGGTAACCGAAACTCTAGAAAACGGGTTTTTGATACCAATAGATATATCAAAAGAATCAGATTTCAATGCTGATTTCAAATATATAACTTTCATCAAGTTTAGTGCAACCCATCAAAAGTTAAGTACCAGAGACCACTTGGCTTATTTTCAAAAAAAGAGGGAAATGCCCCCTAAAAGCTATAGGACTTTAATGAAAATAACACCATCCCATTCAGCGGCTCAGAGAAACCTACTGTAGTGTTTTCAAGATCCTCTCCACAAAAATGTGATCTTTTACAATTTTTGCCAGAAGAAAGATCACAGATGCGTGTTTATTTGTTGTTTTTTTTTTCCCAGGGGTGATCGTATCGACCCAGTGGTACTAGAATATCGTGGAAGGGCTCATTGGAACTGAAATTAAAAGTTCTAGCGCCCTTTTGAAGTGACCACAAAAAATGGAGGGCAACTAGGCCCCCTCCAACGCTTTTTTTTTCCCAAAGTCATCCTATAAAAATTTTTAGACAGCCATTTTGTTCAACATGTTCGAATATATGATAAATATGTCTTTTAGGGTGACTTAATCCCCGAAGTTCCCAGAGGGAGGGCTAAAAGTTATGAACTTTACCCAATGTTAACATATAGTATTGGTTATTGGGAAGTATACAGAAGTTTTCAGGAGGTTTTTTTCTGGTAGTGGGAGGGAAGGTTGGGTCGGTGGGTATGTTGGAGGATCTGTTCATGATGGAAGTTTTCATGGGGGAAGGGATATTGCCATGAAGGGGGCGCCGGACTTGCCAGCATTATTTATTTGTTATTGGGAAGTATACAACCATTTTCAGGAAGGATTTTTTCTGGGGGGGGGGGGGCTAGAGGAGGGGTTACTCTGGAGAATATTTCCGTGGAGGATGTTTCTTTGGGGTAAGAGACATGTCTATGAAGGGGGCGCCGGATTTTCAAGCATTAGAAATTAAATCGATCATTAGACGATCAGAAATTAAATAAAAAAAACAAGTTTTTTCAACTGAAATGTAAGAAGGAATATTAGAACTTAAAACGAACAGAAATTATAACGTATGTGAGGGGGTTCTCCCCCAGGTCAATACCTCGCTCTGTATGCTGCAGTTTTTTTTTAGTAGTTTCAAAATAGCGATCTCTTCTAATTAAAATGCCTTTGTGATTAAGGGGTTTGTGTATCAAAATTTATTTTAAATTTTGAAGTAAAGAGAGTGGTATTGACTAAGGGGAGAACCCCCTCATATACGTAATAACATATACGTAATAAAAAAACAATAAAAAAACAAGCGATACGGCTCAATAGTAATCGAAACTTTTAAAAACGGAATTTTGATGTCAATAAATGTATCAAAAGAATGTGTCTATAATGCTGATCCTAAATATATAAATTTTATTAAGTTTAGTATTACTCATCAAAGGCTACAGGCCTGAGAAAATTTACTCGATTTTTTAAAGAGGGGGGAAACTTCCCCTACAAGTGAAAGCATTTTAATGAAAATCACACCGTCAGAATTCAGCGTATCAGAAAACCCTATTACATAGGTTTCAAGCTCATATCTGCAAAAATCTGCAACTTTGTATTTTTTACCAGAAGAAAAATATACGAATATAGAAGTTAGTTACGTAAGTTAATTTGTAAAGACATCCATTTAGCAAAAGAAAAGTAAAATTTTTATGCAAATAAAAGCTGCATTAACTAAAAAACGATCAGAAATTAAATAAAAAAAACATGTTTTTTAAACTGAAAGTAAGGAGCGACATTAAAACTTAAAGCGAACAGAAATTATTCCGTATATGAAAGGGGCTGTCCCCTCCTCAACACCTCGCTCTTTACGCTAAAGTTTGACTCTATCTCACAACTTTATTTTTTAAAACAATAAAAAACTTTAGCGTAAAGAGCGAGGCGTTGAGGAGGGGACAGCCCCTTTCATATACGGAATAATTTCTGTTCGTTTTAAGTTTTAATGTCGCTCCTTACTTTCAGTTTAAAAAACTTGTTTTTTTTTATTTAATCTAGTTAAGTTCAGGGTATCAGTTATAGTAGTATACGCCCCTGTAGAACCGACTGACGGAGAAACTAGTGACTCAGATGAAATTTACTTACAGTTACAGGAGCAAATATACAGGGTCCCAGGTAGAAATAAGATGTTATTACTGGGAGATTTAAACACCCAGATCGGTAGAAATAGGGATAGATGGTATCCTAGCCTAGGTAAATTTGGTGTAGGAAAAGAAAACAGTAATGAATACAGACTTTTGCAATTTTGTAAGTATAACAATCTAGTTATAACCAATACTGTGTTTGGTCATAAAATGGCTCATAAGTTAACATGGTATTCACGTGATGGTAATACAGCAAACCTTATTGATTATGTTATCAAACAGTTCGTGGTAACGAACTGTAAGTAAGGAGCGATCCGGCTCAATGGTAACCGAAACTCTAGAAAACGGGTTTTTGATACCAATAGATACATCAAAAGAATCAGATTTTAATGCTGATTGCAAATATATAATTTTCGTCAAGTTTAATGCTACCCGTCAAAAGTTACGCGCCTGAGAAAATTTGGCTGATTTTCAAAAAAAGGGGGAAAGACCCCCTAAAAGTTATAAAACCTTAATGAAAATCACGCCATCTTATACAGTGTACCAGAGAACCATACTGTAGAAGTTTCAAGCTTCTATATACAAAAATGCGGACATTTGCATTTTTTGCCAGAAAAAAGATCACGGATGCGTGTTTATTTGTGTTTTTTTTTTGTTTTTTTTTTATCCCCAGGGGGGATCGTATCGACCCAGTGGTCCTAGAATATCGTGGGAGGGCTCATTGGAACGGAAATTTAAAGTTCTAGTGCCCTTTTTAAGTGACCAAAAAAAATGGAGGGCAACTAGGCCCCCTCCCACGCTTATTTTTTTCCCAAAGTCACCCGATCAAAATTTCGAGATAGCCATTTTGTTCAGCATGGTCAAAAATATGATAAATATGTCTTGTATGATGACTTAATCCCCCGAAGTCCCGAGGGGGAGGGCTAAAAGTTATGAACTTTACCCAATGTTAACAAATATAGTATTGGTTATTGGGAAGTATACAGAAGTTTTCAGGAGGTTTTTTTTTATGGTAGTGGGAGAGAAGGGTGGGTCGGGAGTTATGTTGGAGGATCTGTCCATGAAGGAATTTTTCATGGGGGAAGGGAAATTGCCATGAAGGGGGCGCCGGAATTGCCAGCATTATTTTTTGGTTATTGGGAAGTATACAGACATTTTCAGGAAGGATTTTTTCTGGAGGGGGGAGGGGGCTAGAGGAGGGGATTACTCTGGAGAATCTTTCCATGGAGGACGTTTCTTTGGGGTAAAGGACATTTCTATGAAGGGGGCGCCGGATTTCCAAGCATTATTTAAAAAACGATCAGAAATTAAATATAAAAAAAACAAGTTTTTTCAACTGAAAGTAAGAAGCAACATTAGAAATTAAAACGAACATAAATTATTAAGTGTATGAGGGGGCTCTCCCCTAAGTCAATACCTTGCTCTTTACGCTAGAGTTTTTTTTAGTGATTTCAAAAGAGCTATCTATTCTAATTAAACGGCCTTTGTGATTCAGGTGTTTGTGAATCAAAATTTTTTTTTAACTTTTAACGTAAAGAGCATCGTATTCACTACGTGAAGAACCCCCTTATATATGTAATAACATATACGTAATAAAAAAAAACAATAAAAAAACAAGTGAGATGGTTCAATAGAAATATAAAGTTTTAAAAGCTTTTAAAAATTTTGTTGTCAATAAATTTATCAAAAGAATGGGTTTATCATGCTGATCTAAATATGAACATTTTACTAAGTTTAATATTACTCATCAAAGCCTGCGAGCCTCAGAAAATTTACCCGATTTTTTAAAGAGGGGGGGAAACATCCCCTACAAGTGAAAGAATTTTAATGAAAGTCACACCGTCAGATTCAGCGTATCAGAAAACCCTATTACATAGGTTTCAAGCTCATATCTGCAAAAATCTGCAACTTGGTATTTTTGGCCAGAAGAAAAATATACGAATATAGAAGTTAGTTATGTAAGTTAATTTGTAAAGACATCCATTTAGCGAAAGAAAAGTAAAATTTTTATGCAAATTTTGTTTATTTATTCAATGACGGTTAGCCAAAATAAAAGCTGCTTTAACTAAAAAACGATCAGAAATTAAATAAAAAAACAAGTTTTTTAAATTGGAAGTAAGCAGCGACAATAAAACTTAAAACGAAAATAAATTATTCCTTTTGTGAAAGGGACTGTCCCCTCCTAACCCCCTCGATCTTTACGATAAATTTTTACTCTTTCTAAAAAATTTATTTTTTTAAAAAATGAAAAGATTTGGCGTAAAGAGCGAGGCGTTGAGGAGGGGACGGCCCCTTTCATATGCGGAATAATTTCTGTTCGTTTTAAGTTTTAATGTCGCTCCTTACTTTCAGTTTAAAAAACTTGTTTTTTTTTATTTAATAGTAAACCGAAGACTGGCAATATCAATACAAGATACTAAGGTATATAGGAGTGCCGTTATTGATGTTAAAAGTAAAGATCACCATCTAGTAGTGTCAAGGGTTAATTTAAAGATGAAGCATCGGAGGAGTAACTAGCTCCCGGGAGGTTATAATGTTGGTAAACTTCAGGATGAGAATGTAAGAGAAACTTTCCAGGAACAGTTGAATACTAAACTTAAGGGTTTCAAATTTGATAATGTGGAAGATGGTTTGAATAATGTTAGAAAAATAACTTTTGAAGTTGCTGAAGGTGTATTAGAGAAGAAAGCTAAAACTCCAACTAAGAATATTAGTGATAAGTCTTTACTTTTAGTAGAAATCAAAAATAACTTGTAAAAGCATTATCTGAGTGATATATCATATGAAAACCAAAGGACTGTAAAGAAAGAGGAGAAAACATTACAATTTGAACTAATGAGGTGTGAAGTGGAGGCCATGGATAAAATTGCCAAGGATCTGGAAGATGCAGCTAGACGGCATAATAGTAAAATATTGTACTGGCATGTTAACAAATTGAGAGGGAGTAGTCAACCCGGACTTGACCCAGTTAAAGATAGGAATGGGGTCGTAGTTGGCGATAAGGAAAAAAACCAAAGAGAGATGGGCCGAACATTTTGAGAATTTGCTTAACCGAGATAGAGTTGCAGGAAAAAATATAAAGGAAAATGAAAAAGTTTGTGATACCTTTGATGTGAAGGAAGATTTGTTTTGTGAGGAAGAATTAGTAACAATACTAAAAGGATTAAAAAATAATAAGGCTCCATGTGCTGATAGGGTGGTAAATGATTTTCTTAAATATGGTGGTTCTGAGGTTAGAAATAAGTTACTGAAGATTATGAATATGGTTTTTGAAAAAGGGGAAGTACCTAACGATTTTAGGAAAACCTTAATTAAGCCACTTTATAAGAAAGGTGATAAAAGAGAGTGTGGTAATTGTCGAGGCATTCGTATGGTTTCTGTAGGTAGGAAATTAATTAGTAATATGATACATTTTAGACTGAGAGATGCCGCAGACAAAGTTTTAAGAGAAGAATAGTGCGGTTTTAGAAAAAGTAGAGGATGTGTCGACCAAATTTTCACTCTTAGGCTAATAATTGAGAAGTGCCTGAGCAAAGATGGTGTGAGCAGTGAAGATGTTAAAAGTAGAATAGCCAAGACTCATGGTGTTTTTTCACAGTTAAAAAAAAGTCTGGAAGAATAGGAAGATAAGTCTGCAAACCAAGATTAGAATATTAGAAGCTACAGTGATGACAGTGTTCAAATATGGCTCTGAAGCATGGACGCTACGAAAAGCGGATGAAGATTTGCTAGATGTTTTCCAAAAAAATTGCTTAAGGATTGTTCTGGGTATTCGGCTGACTGACCGTATTTCAAACAATAGGCTATACGAAAAATGTGGTTCAATACCAATCTCTAGGGTTAGGGCACGTTGTTCGGATGAAGGATGACAGATTGCCGAAGATTGTGCTTTTCGGCCAACCGTCTAGGGCTAAACGGAAAGCAGGTCGTCCCCGTCTGGGGTGGGAGGACGTCATAAAGAAAGATTTAAAGGAAACGGAACTTCGTGGGCGGGTGTAAAAAGGGAGGCGAATAGATTGGGGTGGAGGATGAGCGTGCGTAGCTGTGTTGGCCTCAGGCGGCTTGGTGCTGCGGTGAGTTGTTAGTAGTAGTAGTAGTAGTAAAAAAATGGAGGGTAACTAGGCCCCCTCCCACGCTCATTTTTATCCCATAGTCACCCGATCAAAATTTTGAGATAGCCATTTTGTTCAGCATGGTCGAAAATATAATAATTATGTCTTAAGATGACTTAATCCCCCAAAGTCCCCGGGGGGAGGGCTGAAAGTTATCAACCTTACCCAATGTTTACATATAGTATTGGTTATTGGGAAGTATACATTCATTTTCAGGGGGAATTTTTCTAGTAGTGGGGGGGTCGGGAGGTTATGTGGGAGGATCTTTCCATGCAGGAAGTTTTCATGGAGGAAGGGACATTGCTATGAAGGGGGCGCCGGATTTCCCTGCATTATTTAAAAATACGATCAGAAATTAAATTAAAAAAAACAAGTATTTCAACTGAAAGTAAGGAGCAACATCAAAACTCAAAACGAACAGAAATTATTACGTATATGGTTGGGTTCACCCGCTAGTCAACACCTTGCTTTTTAAGCCAAAGATTTTTTTGTACTTTCATAAGAGATATTTATTCTAATTAACGGGCTTTGTGATTAAGGAGTCATTTTTAAAGAATTGGAACAAAATTCGAACTTAAGCGTAAAAAGCGAGGTATTGACTAGGGGGCGAGCCCCCTAATACACGTATTAAAAATATATGAATATAGAGGTTCGTTACGTAAGTTAATCCGTAAGTTACGTATATTTATTACTAATAAAAACGTTCGTAAATAAAATTAAACAACTTTCAAGGAAGTCATTTAACCCAATAAAAGTAGAATTATTATACAAATTTTGTTTTAATTATTCATGTACGGTGAGCCAAAAGCAAAACCTGCGTTAATTCAAAAACATTCAAATATTAAACAAAAAAAAACAAGTTTTTCTTAACTGAAAGGAAGGAGCGACATAAAAACTTAAAACGAACAGAAATTATTCCGTATGTGAAAGGGGCGTTCCCCTCCTCAACGCCTCACTCTTTACGCTGAATTTTGACTCTTTCTCACAACTCTATTTTTTTTAAACAATAAAAAACTTTTTGCGTAAAGAGCGAGGCGTTGAGGAGGGTACAGCCCCTTTCAGATATTGAATAATTTCTGTTCGTTTAAAGTTTTAATGTCGCTCCTTACTTTCAGTTAAAAAAACTTGTTTGTTTATTTAATCACCGGAAGGAGCGACTCGGCTCAATAGTAACCAAAACTCTAAGAAACACAATTTTGATAACAATAGATACATCAAAAGAATCGGCTATTTATGCTGATTCCAAATGTATAAAGTCTGATATTACCCATCAAAAGCTACAATCCTAAGAACATTTGCCTGATTTTCAAAAAAAGGGGAAAACCCCTCTAAAAAGTCAAGTGATCTTCATGACCATCAGGCTTAGTTTTCTTGAGAGGAGGGTCAAAGGTTATGAGTAAAGACCCTATAGAGCCGTTACTCCCAACATGGTGTACAGGCCCCACCCGTTGGGTGGGGCCATGACAATATTTCGATTTGTCATGGGCAGGACATGCACCCTTCGGCTACTATACTTTAGACCCTTAATTTAAAAAAAAATTAAAAAAATTTAAAAATTAATTTAAAAATTACTTAATTTAAAAAAAAATAATTTAAAAAAAACTTAATTTAAAAAAAAACAGATTCCTTTGCATTTAAAGAGCAAACAAGTACACAATAGTATTGCAATGATGTCATGCATTGTATAAAAGGTGTTTTATATGGACAATATTTTGTATTAGCATAATATATGCCTCGAGGACGTCCTGCTGAAAAATAATGGCCTTTTAAGCTTCTTTCAGGTGAACCCACGTAAAACTGAATAACAAATTTAAATATCACGAGGGGGGAGGGTCTTCAGAATTTATGAAATTCTTAGTTAGGACATGGCGCAAAATTGGTCGGGAATCACTGCTCTAGAGCTATTACTGGCAGGGTGATGTATTGACGTCTCAGTTACCGGGTCTTTTTTACGGGGACAAGTAAAGAAACTAAAAAAAAAACAGCAAAAAAGGCAAAAAAAGCGATTTCTTGTTTAGTTAGTAAAAGAATGAAACTTCTGAGAAGACCCATGACCCATGTAGCGTTCCAAACAATGCGACAAGCAACTAAAGAATTAAATTTGATCATAGATAAGGTGAGAGGAATTTGAATATTATTTGAATTTCGAAAAAAGCAAGCAGACAGATGAGGGATAAAAAATCAAACAGTTCGTGGTAACTAACTGTAAGTAAAGAGCGAAAAAGCTCAATAGTAACAGAATCTCTAAAGAATCAGATTTTTATGTGATTTCAAATATATAAGTTTCATCAAATTTAAGCTTACTCATCAAAAGTTACGCGCCTGAAAAAATTTGCCTTATTTTCGAAAAAAGGGGAAAACACCCCTTAAAAGTCATAGAACTTTAATGAAAATCCCACCTTCAGATTCAGCGTATCAGAGAGCCCTACTGTAAAGGTTTCAAGCTCCAATCAGCAAAAATGTGGAATTTTGAATTTTTTGCGAGAAGAAAGATCACGGATGCGTATTTATTAGTTTATTTTTTCCCAAGGGGTGATCGTATCGACCCAGTGGTCCTAGCAAATCACGGGAGGACGATTAAATGTTCTGGTGCCCTTTTTAAGTGACCATAAAATAGAGGGCAACTAGGCCCCTCCCACGCTCATTTTTTTTCCCAAAGTCACCCGATCAAAATTTTGAGACAGCCATTTTGTTCAAAATAGTCGAAGAATACAATAACTATTGAGGATGAGGATGTTTGACTCTGTCTCACAGCTTGACTCTGTCTCAAGTGTGACTCTGTCTCACAACTTTATTTTTTTAAATAATTAAAAACCTTAGCGTCAAGAGCGAGGCGTTGAAGAGGGGACAGCCCCTTTCATATACGGCATAGTTTTTGTTCATTTGAAGTTTTAATGTCGCTCCTTACTTTCAGTTAAAAACACTTGTTTTTTTTTTATTTAATTTCATACAAGAGTCAATGAAAGATCACCTTGGACAAGGCCGTATCCAGAGGGTGGAGGGGTTGAACTCCACTCCCCGGAATTCATATCTGTATCGTAAAACCAAATAAAAGAGCATATAAACAAATGTTTGATTGCCTTTAAAAAAACAATTTTGCCCCCCCCCCAAAAAAAAAAGAAAAATAGCCCCCTCCACAAAAGATAATCCTAGATACACCCTTGACCGTTGAGCTAAAGAAAAGTGAAAGATGCACAAAAAAGAACATAAAGTGACTCAGCATCAAGTGATGGATTTTTGTGTAAACCCCCCTCCCCCAAAAAAAATCCTGGATACGTTCTTGGCCGTGGAGCTAAAAAAAAAAGTGAAAGATGCTCATGAAAGAACATAGAGTGACTCGAGATCAAGTGATCGTTTAGTTGCTATAGGATGGTTTGGTTGCTATAGGATTTGCTTACCCAGGATTTCAAAGGGGGGAGGGTGAAAAACTACCAAACATTCATTGAGCCTCAACACAAGAAAGAAGCCTGTATCTTAATGGCCTTTTTTTATTAAAGAGACAGGGGCAAAAACTTACAAATCCTACTTGGGGTTGGGTAGAGGGTTGCCACCTGTAGCATGAGAGTTCTATTTTAGCACTATTAGTCAATTTTTTTACTGTAGTCTTTTTGTAATGCCAATTAACAGCTTAACTCGATTTTTCTTAAAGAATCAGCTAATTGGTTAAATATGACCCAGAGCACAAATTCTCATTATATATTTACAGCGTCTGAAGAAAACAGGGTTAGTAATTTTGAAAGTGAGGAGGTCAAAATGTCAAACAGGAAGTCACTTGAAAACTTAATAGAGAAAATTATGGAGGAGGCATGTCTTAGAAGATGTAACAGTTTTTAGATTTATTAAGAAAAAAGGAGGATTGGAGAGAGGAGTATTTTCTTAAAATGGGTTACCTATGTTTTGGGTATTGGCTCTTCGCGCGGATTTTCTTCCACTTGAACCGAAAAAAAAATTATCTGAAAAGCTTAGGATACAGATTGGTCCATATTTATGTCATATAAGGAGTAATATAGAAGAATTGCAACTTTTTTGGCTAAATAATAAAAAAAAAACTTTTTGCACAAAATAAGTTTCTCAAAAAAAGGTAAAGAACTCCATTAAACCAAAAATGATTAAAAATAGAATCAAATAATCAACCAAGAATACAGCTACCACAAATCAGTAACAATAAATAAATGAAACCTAAAACAAACAGAAATTAAAATAAGTCACACTCAAAACGATCAGATATTAGTCTGAGTAGGGTTCTAAACCCTATGCTTTCTAAAAGCCAGAATATAATTTTTATTTTAATGAAAAAAATTCAAATGAATTTACTGATAAAAATGCGCATTGTCAGTTTAATATACATATGCTGATATTTATTCCTATGAATCTTAATTAATTTTGTTTTCTTAAAGTTATAAGTGAAAACATTTAAAAGAATTTTTTCAGTAAAGTACAAATTATATTCTGGCTTTTAGAAAGCATAGGGTTTAAAACCCTACTCAGATTAATTTCTGCTCGTTTTGAGTTTGACTTATTTTAATTTCTGTTTGTTTTAGGTTTCATTTATTCATTGATACTGATTTGTGTTAGTTGTAGGATTGGTATATTATCTGATTCTATTTTTGTTCATTTTTGGTTTAATGTAGTTCTTTACTTTTTTTTGAAAAACGTATTTTGCGTAAAAAGTTTTTTTTATTAATTTCTGTTCGTTTTATATTGACATTGTCTTTTTCAGGGAGAAAGACTGAGCGTCTTCTGAAGTTAAACAACCATCCCTTCCATAAAAACCTTTAATACTCCCTGGGTATAACTTACAACCCCTGTCCCTAATCTAAGGGGTTTGTTTTAACCTCGAAAGCCTTGTTATATGATATTTAGACTATTTTGAATAGAATGGCTATCTCAAAATTTCTATTAGACGCATTTCGGGACAATACGACGTGTGTGTAGGGGTGAAATGGTAGCTGCCAACTGATCACTTTGACTCTTAAAAAGAGCACTAAAGCGTCTGACTACCAGTCCAATGAGCCCCCTTTGAAGCTTATGTGACCAAATTTTCTATAAAAACCCTACATGTCCCAGGGCACAACTTGCTACCCTTGCCCTGAGGGCTGGGGAGATTTGTTATCCTTAAAGACATAATTTCCAGACCTTTCTGATAGGCTTTACAAAATGGCTATATCAAAATTTTGATTGGAAGTGTTTGGGTAAATGATAGGCGTGGAGGGAGACATTTGCCCTCTGATCACTTGCGACTATTAAAAAAGCCACTAGTTCTCTCATTTTCGTATCGAATGAGCCCTTTTTGAAGCTTCTACGACAACACTTTCTATAAGAACGTTATATGCTCCAAGGGCATAGATTACGATCCTTGCCCTAAGGTCTATGGGGGAGGGGTCGTCATCCTCAAAGACCTAACTCCCAGACCTTTCAACGACGTGGATCGACTTCACAATATCAAAAAATTGTTAGGAAAGGTTTGTGGAAATGATGGGCGTTTGGGGGGGGGGGAGATTCTCCCTTTGATTACTTTCGACTATTAAAAAGGGCAATAGCCCTCTCAACTTCCAATCGAAAGAGCTCTTTTTAGTTTTTTACAACGCTTTTTATAAAAACCTTATATGCCCCCAGGTCATTACTTATAACTCTTGCCCTGAGGGTTCATGGGAGATTGTCATCCTCAAAGACCTAATTTTCAGAACTTTCAACTACGTTGAACAAAATGGCTATCTCAAAATTTCTATTGGATGTGTTGCCCTCCAATTATTTTCGACTATTAAAAAGGGCACTAGCCCTTTGAATTTCCAATCGAAAGAACCTTTTTTGAATTTTCTACGACAATGCATTCTATAAAAATCTTATATATCCCCAGGGCATAACTTACAACCCTTTCCCTAAGGGCTGTGGGGGAGTGTCTCCCTCAGAAACATAATTTCTATATGGAAATCAATTACGCTGAACAAAATGGCTATCTCAAAATTTGATTGGATGTGTTTGGGGAAATCGTGGGCGTGGAAGGGGTGTTAGTTGCCTTTCAATTACTTTCGACTATCAAAAAGGGCACTAGCCACTCCAATTTCCAATCGAATGAGCCCTTGTCGAAGTTTCTACGGCAACTCCTTCGATATGAAGTGCCCTGGTCTAAAACCAAAAAAAAAAAAATAACAATACATTGTGCCAACATTGTTCTTTAGTCAGGCAGCGCGATTGCGCTACCTATGTTGTAATGGTTATGGAAATTAAGAATAAAATTACTTGGAGTAGATACAGTTGAATTTGATTGGAGGAAAACACCACTGGGGACTAATTTCCACATTGACACGTGTAGTAAAACCCAGCGGATATCCATTGGTGACTGATTTGCAGCTACTAGCTATAAACACTCTCCACACGTGAGAATCTAAGGGTGATCCTAATACAAGGGATTGTATAACCCCATTTACCCCCACCACATACCATACACCCCATTTACGTACACCCGATTTGAATCTTTTTGTGAAGTTAGTTAAAGCTTGTACTGCAATGGGTACATACATCCTTATTTAAACGATTAGTTGAAGTTCGTGAAGTAAAACCCAGCGGATATCCATTGGTGACTAATTTGAAGCTAGTAGATATAAATACTCTTCACACGTGAGAATCTAAGGGTGATCCAAATACAAGGGATTGTATAACCCCATTTACCCCCACCACATACCATACACCCCATTTACGTACACCCGATTTGAATCTTTTTGTGAAGTTAGTTAAAGCTTGTACTGCAATGGGTACATACATCCTTATTTAAACGATTAGTTGAAGTTCGTGAAGTAAAACCCAGCGGATATCCATTGGTGACTAATTTGAAGCTACTAGCTATAAATACTCTTCACACGTGAGAATCTAAGGGTGATCCAAATACAAGGGATTGTATAACCCCATTTACCCCCACCACATACCATACACCCCATTTACGTACACCCGATTTGAATCTTTTTGTGAAGTTAGTTAAAGCTTGTACTGCAATGGGTACATACATCCTTATTTAAACGATTAGTTGAAGTTCGTGAAGTAAAACCCAGCGGATATCCATTGGTGACTAATTTGAAGCTACTAGCTATAAATACTCTTCACACGTGAGAATCTAAGGGTGATCCTAATACAAGGGATTGTATAACCCCATTTACCCCCACCACATACCATACACCCCATTTACGTACACCCGATTTGAACCTTTCGTTAAAGTTTGTGAAGTTAGTTAAAGCTTGTTCTGCAATGAGTACATACATCCTTATTTAAACTACTCGATTAGTTGAAGTTCGTGAAGTAAAACCCAGCGGATATCCATTGGTGACTAATTTGAAGCTAGTAGTTATAAATACTCTTCACACGTGAGAATCTAAGGGTGATCCAAATACAAGGGATTGTACAAACCCCATTTACACCCACCACATGCGATACACCCCATTTACATACACTCGATTTAAACCTTTCGTTAAAGTTTGTGAAATAAGTTAAAGTTTGTGAAGTTTAGTTAAAGCTTGTACTGCAATGGGTACATACATCCTTATTTAAACTACTCGATTAGTTGAAGTTCGTGAAGTAAAACCCAGCGGATATCCATTGGTGACTAATTTGAAGCTACTAGCTATAAATATTCTTCACACGTGAGACTCTAAGGGTGATCCTAATACAAGGGATTGTATAACCCCATTTACCCCCACCACATACCATACACCCCATTTACGTACACCCGATTTGAACCTTTTTGTGAAGTTAGTTAAAGCTTGTACTGCAATGAGTACATACATCCTTATTTAAACTACTCGATTAGTTGAAGTTCGTGAAGTAAAACCCAGCGGATATCCATTGGTGACTAATTTGAAGCTAGTAGTTATAAATACTCTTCACACGTGAGAATCTAAGGGTGATCCAAATACAAGGGATTGTACAAACCCCATTTACACCCACCACATGCGATACACCCCATTTACATACACTCGATTTAAACCTTTCGTTAAAGTTTGTGAAATAAGTTAAAGTTTGTGAAGTTTAGTTAAAGCTTGTACTGCAATGGGTACATACATCCTTATTTAAACTACTCGATTAGTTAAGTTCGTGAAGTAAAACCCAGCGGATATCCATTGGTGACTAATTTGAAGCTACTAGCTATAAATACTCTTCACACGTGAGAATCTAAGGGTGATCCTAATACAAGGGATTGTATAACCCCATTTACCCCCACCACATACCATACACCCCATTTACGTACACCCGATTTGAACCTTTTTGTGAAGTTAGTTAAAGCTTGTACTGCAATGAGTACATACATCCTTATTTAAACTACTCGATTAGTTGAAGTTCGTGAAGTAAAACCCAGCGGATATCCATTGGTGACTAATTTGAAGCTAGTAGTTATAAATACTCTTCACACGTGAGAATCTAAGGGTGATCCTAATACAAGGGATTGTATAACCCCATTTACCCCCACCACATACCATACACCCCATTTACGTACACCCGATTTGAACCTTTCGTTAAAGTTTGTGAAGTTAGTTAAAGCTTGTACTGCAATGGGTACATACATCCTTATTTAAACGATTAGTTGAAGTTAGTGAAGTAAAACCCAGCGGATATCCATTGGTGACTAATTTGAAGCTACTAGCTATAAATACTCTTCACATGTGAGAATCTAAGGGTGATCCTAATACAAGGGATTGTATAACCCCATTTACCCCCACCACATACCATACACCCCATTTACGTACACCCGATTTGAACCTTTCGTTAAAGTTTGTGAAGTTAGTTAAAGCTTGTTCTGCAATGGGTACATACATCCTTATTTAAACTACTCGATTAGTTGAAGTTCGTGAAGTAAAACCCAGCGGATATCCATTGGTGACTAATTTGAAGCTACTAGCTATAAATACTCTTCACACGTGAGAACCTAAGGGTGATCCTAATACAAGGGATTGTATAACCCCATTTATCCCCCACCACATACCATACACCCCATTTACGTACACCCGATTTGAACCTATCATTAAAATTTGTGAAGTTAGTTAAAGCTTGTACTGCAATGGATACATACATCCTTATTTAAACTACTAGATTAGTTGAAGTTCGTGAAGTAAAACCCAGCATATATCCATTGATGACTGATTTGAAGCTACTAGCTATAAACACTCTCCACACGTGAGAATCTAAGGGTGATCCAAATACAAGGGATTGTACAAACCCCATTTACACCCACCACATGCCATACACCCCATTTACATACGCTCGATTTAAACCTTTCGTTAAAGTTTGTGAAATAAGTTAAAGTTTGTGAAGTTTAGTTAAAGCTTGTACTGCAATGGATACATACATCCTTATTTAAACTACTCGATTAGTTGAAGTTCGTGAAGTAAAACCCAGCGTCATTGGTGACTAATTTGATGCTACTAGCTATAAACACTCTTCGCACGTGAGAATCTAAGGGTGATCCTAATACAAGGGATTGTATAACCCCATTTACCCCCACCGCATACCATACACCCTATTTACGTACACCCGATTTGAACCTTTCGTTAAAGTTTGTGAAGTAAGTTAAAGTTTGTGAAGTTAGTTAAAGCTTGTACTACAATGGGTACATATATCCTTATTTAAACTACTCAATTAGTTGAAGTTTGTGAAGTAAAACCCAGCAGATATCCATTGGTGACTAATTTGAAGCTACTAGCTATAAACACTCTCCACACGTGAGAATCTAAGGGTGATCCAAATACAAGGGATTGTATAAACCCACTTACCCCCACCACACACCATATACCCCATTTTCATACACCCGATTTAAACCTTTAGTTAACGTTTGTGAAGTAAGTTATTTAATTAAAGTTTGTACTGCAATGCATGCATACATCCTCATTTAAACTACTCGATTAGTTGAAGATCGTGAAGTAAAACCAAGCGGATATCCAATCGTGATTAATTTGAACCTACTAGCTGTAAACACTGTCCACACATGAGGATCTAAAAACAATCCAAACATAAGGGATGGTAATTATTAGAGGTAAAATATTTAAGAGTAAAAATATAAACCTCCTTATCTGTATTTAATGTATAGGTGCTACTAGCATACCAATATAAGAGGCAACGCTGTTGCATTACCTATAGTAAAGGCCATAAGGTTTCATTGTTTTTTGTTTTTTTTTCTTTTTTTTCCAGAGACGCTTCATATGAAACGGGTAGTTATACAAACTTTGGAGGGGGCTCTTTCAACTGGAAATCGAAAGTTCTAGTGCCCTTTTAAACAGTGAAAAGTGATCAGAGGGCAACTAGCACCCCCCCCCCGCAGCTTATTTTCCCCAAATGTATCCGATCAAAATTTTGAGATAGCCATTTTGTTTAAAATAGTTCAAAGATCAAATAACAAAACTTCGGGGTCGGCAAAACCTCTCAGATCCCCGGACACGTGTAGAAAGTTATCCCCCGGGGGCATATGCGGTTTTAATGGAAGGCGTGGTCGTATAAAATTCGGAGGGGGCTCATTTGATTGAAAATTGAAAGTTTTAGTGACCCGTCTTGAAGTTGAAAGTAGTAGAGGGTCAAATAGCCCCAAGCCGTCTTTTCCCCAGGTACACCTGAAAACTTTGAGATAGCAATTTTGTTCAAAATAGTTTCAATGTCAAATAACTATGGTTCCGGGTTTGAACCCCTCAAGGCCTCTGGGAAAGGGCTATAAATTATGCTAGTTACCTATCGTTAACATATAAAGTGTTTACGGAAGGCCTGGCCGTATAAACTTCGGAGGTGGCTCACTCGATTGGAAATCGAAATTTGTTTTGCTCTTTTTAAGAGTCGAAAGTGATCAGAGGGTACCCCCCTCCCCTCTTCGTCCGCCTTTTCCCCGAATGCATCCGATTAAAATATTGAATTAGTCATTTTCTTCCAAATAGTCCACAATTCAAATAACTATAACTTAGGGGTTAGAAAACCCCCCATAGCACCCAGGGCAAGGGTTGTAACTTGTGCAGGTTGCCTATTGTTAACAAATCAGGTTTTATTAAATTTGGAGGGCACTCATTTGATTGGAAGTTGAAACTTTTAGTTTTATTTCCAAGAGTCGAAAGTGATCAAAGGGCAACCAGCCCCATCCACCCCTTTTTCCCCAAAGGCACCCAGTCAAAATTCTGAAATAGCTATTAGTTTCAAAATAGTCAAACAGCCAAATAATTTTGCATCCGGGGATGGACCTCCCTCCCTCCCCAAGACCCTGAAGAAAGGACTCATCTTGCTTGTTGTTACTTTGATAATTTGATACTTTGTTTACTTTTATATTTTCTGTACTTTGATGCTTTGTTACTTAAATATTATTCCTTTGATACTAGTTTTGATACGCTGATGAAACTTTGGTGTTGAAATAAAATTGATTTTGAGATAGAGAGTTTTGAAAAACTTGAAACTTAGGCAATAAAAAACGAAGAGAAATAAATTAAAAAGAAATTTTCCGAAAAAGCAGTTTTTCAAAGAAAAGAAATGGGCATATTAAACTTTAGATCAGCGGAAACAAAAATATATTATAATTGAAAACCAAAACGACCAGAAATTAACAATAAAAAATAAACGAAACCCAAAACGAACAGAAATTAAATAAACAATCATAGCAAACAAACATACAACAGGTAGCCCACCATATAAATGAAAATATAAATCTTAAAACGAGTAAAACTTAAACTGAATATGCAAATCAAGCCCAAGAAGAATAAAAAATCTTAATTTCTGTTTGGGTTTCATTCATTCTGTATGAGTAATTTTTCGTCGTTTTGAGTTTGAATTATTATAGATTTTCATTTCCGCTGATCTTAAATTTAATACGGCCTTTACTTTTCTTTGAAAAACTCCTTTTTCAGAATTTTTTTTTTTAATTATTATTAAGTAAGTTCAAGGCATCCACTCACCTTTACGATGTTGCAGAGCTCTGAAGCAGTGTTGTCAAAGCTATGTGGGACCAAAGTATACAAATGAGAAAAACCAGGACACTTTTAGTGTCCTTCCAGTGAACTGGCGGGTCTAAAACTTGGGACTGGGTTTCACTCAAATAAAGACTTCTAGTTCTAGCTGTTTGTTTGTGTTTCTTTAAGGGCCCAGTCAACAATAACATAAGATATTTTTGTCTTCTGTAAGCAATAGTCTTAATTCTGGCATCTTTCCTGCTAAGGGGTGAAAATTGCTTTTTCATTTATTTATTTATTATTAGTATTATTATTTTTAATCAAGATAAGGTGCAAACTCCTTGACAAAACTTTTATGAATTAAAAAACAAGGATATGGGAAATGAAAATGAAAAAAATAAGGATGTGGAAAAAAATAAGGAAAATAGGATTATTTTTAAAAATTAAAAATCATGCCATGTCTGGCATTATTTTTATTTACATAAAGTGGTTGTTTTTCCTATGAAGATAAAGTAGAGGCTCATAAATGGGTAATTATTATGAACATGTAGACACCCCCCTCCCCCCCCCAAAAAAAGGGCAGATGTTCAAAGTAAAAAAAATGTCTATATCATTAAAAAGCAATATTTAAAAAATTAGGTTTGCCTATTCTATATAGCATAAGCCTAACATAACTTTATTCCGTTTGTGAAGAACAATTTTCGAATTAAATTCTTTTCTAAATATTTAAATTTAAAATATAAAAATGCTTACTGTTATTATTTGCCAATTTTCCCAAAGTTTACTTTAAATTTCGACGAGCCAAAAAATAAACTGATGTAAATTCAAGATTTTTACCAGACGTTGTTAAATTATTAAAATAATTTGTTGTAAATTTATCAATTTCACTAAGTTATACTTGTCTTTTCTCTGGTTAATTTTAGTATTATAAAGAAAACCTAGAAAATTTACAAATTTTGTTTTGCGCATTTACTAAGTTTATGTTAAATTTGTTTGCTAAGGTTTTAGCAAAACAAGATGTTTTTAGTGAAGCTAAAACAAGGCCCAAGGACACTAATTTACTGTTTTAAAATTACACAACAAAATTACCGTAAGAATTTTAATCACATGGCAATTTCAAACTCTCCGCCATATTATTGAGAAGCTCATTTCATGGCCCCAAGATGAAGGTTTTTGCACTTCCTAGAAGTTGCCCACTTTCCGCCATCTGATGCACATCTCATAGCAAGACATGTTCCATCATATATTACGCACTTTCCTCTCGCTGCTTCTCTTTGCACCCCGGATGGTACGTTTCACACTGCGCCAAGAATGGTAAGCTGCGTGTCCTACGTGGCACGCTCCCTCCAAGTGTGGTATGCACTACACAAGTTTTTAAAAGTTGTTGACCTCTTGGATATTTCGAGAGCCCCTATATGATCACTTTCGTTTATTTAAACATTTTGAAAGTTTTAATAGCTGAAATTACTTTAAGAAATTTTCTGCAAGTAGCTTCCTTCATGGTTGTGATTTTAAAATTGCCAGTAATTCGGGCATGAAGTTCAGAAATTTCACTTACAGGACTAACAATTGAGAGACAAAAATTGCGTGAGAAATTCTTATTTTGCAACAGAAGTCATTGTATGAATTTGATCTGATGACAGATTAGGCTGTTCGTCAGATCGTCAATCAGAAGGTTTTCAGTTAGCGATTTGTCTGACGAATGAGTGGAAATTTGTATAGTGACCCTTTATAAGATGTCATTTATTCATGCATCACTAGAAAAATAAATACATTTTACTAGACCTAACAAAGAATCCACGGCCTGTGATGGAGGAAGAAGACATAACCTGTCATTAAAACAAAAAATAGGGTTTTTCCTGTGTGTCCAAATTTAAATATTAAACGAAAAGGCATACGCAATACTTCTTTCCGAAATTACTTAGCGAGTAAAAAAAATTCTTGTAGTGGATTTGAACCTACTAGTCGTAAAACTGTTAGTATAACTGCTGGGTTACAAGAACAGGTTACTAGTAACGGGTTAACTGGAAAAGCTTGGTCCTTTTCGATCCGTAATAGTATCGGGTAATAATTTTGGATAGTATCGATATTATGTTAACCGTTTTGGCATCGGAGAAGCAATTTTATATGGAGTAGTTTCAGGTAACATCGGGATTTTTCTTTTTATTACGAAATTCCGAAACATCAAAGCAGACAATTTTGAGTCGTTTTGTCCTCTGATATAGTCTTTCTTTTCACGAAGGTCACTCAGAAAAACTAAACAGACTCCAAATAATCTTAGACAAACTAAAGAAAAAAAATATATATATTGAGAGTATAGAAATTTTAAGATGCCAAACGAGTGAAAACTTCGAGCTTATTTAGGCTTCATGTTCTATACGACGTGACAAGCCGTTACATGATAGAAACCTGACCTTACGGATGGATTAAAAGGAACCTGAATATGATTTATATTGCGTAAACGGTAGTTTAATTCAATGGTTCCCAACTGATGCATGGTAGGGAGGCATCAGTGCTATTGTATGCAAAATAAACAAGGACATCCAAATAAGCTGAACTATTATTACTATTTTCGGCATGGGAAACGTCAGTATGACAAAATCTGCAGCAAATTACTGGTTTCAGTTTCTCGCTCTATAAAAAGACTATTTACGCATACTAAAAATAGTACTGGCCCTGTAAATGATCCCTGAGGGACACCATAATTCTGTCCCAAGGGTGAGCACGAAAGTGAACCAACGAAAAATGTTCGACATTTAAAATAAGGCTTGTACCAAGAAAAGGCATTCCCTCCTATACCAAAACTTGTCTGCATATTAAACTGGTATAAGGGGAATGTACTTTCTTCGTATGAGTATTACTTTACTGGTAGAATAATTTAGCAGGGGATGAGTAATGTTTTTGGATGGGAGGGGAAGGTAGCTGGTGGTCGGATGACATCAGAAAGCAAGCCCAAATTAGAGATGTGATGTCAAAAGCATACAAAAACCAATTATTAAGATTCCGAGAAATAGCATAAATAGCAGAGCAGAGAGCAGGAGCTAGAGAGCTAGGAGAGAGTAGCAGCTAATAGTATAAAAGGCAAGGAAGAATGAAGAGGGCAGTTATTTATGGTACTAATAAATCAGAAAACATACAAATGTTGCCCAATATATGATGAAAAAGCTCGTTTCTTGCACACATTCTATATGGGAAATTTAATTAAGGAAAATCAGAAATTTCACTTACAAAGCTAGAAACTGAGAAAACAAAATGCGTGAGAGTTTTTCACGTTTGTTGTATGGCAAGCGTCACTTTTGTCATAAAGGAAAAATAGTCAAATCAGAAATAGGTCAACAAGAAAACAAGAGTTGTATGATATATTAGGTATTTGATTTTGTTGGGGGAGGGGAGAGCACAATTTGAAATACATGCAAAATACAAACAAGTTATCCGGAAAATATAACAAATTTTAACATAAATACTAAAAACATCCAGATTTGGGTGGTATCATGCGTACAAATGCCCCCATGCGATCCTGATTGATATAAGAAATTTGGCTAGTACAATGAACCTTTAAATTTGCTTATAGGTGTGAACATAAGCTTAAAATTATCCCCACTAAAGATTGTTCTAAGAGAGCAATTATCCATTATCAATAGGAAATCCTTGCTCACCTCGAATGAGAACTTTGAACACGTTACCACGTTATTTCTGCCTTCAGTGTTACTAACCCTGTCTTTTTTTCTCAGAAAAAAAAAAAAAAAATTCTTTTGTCCTTTTACGTTTTATTTGACTTAATATTTTCAATAGAGTTGAGGGATGCTGACTTTCCACCACCTAGCGTATATCTCGGGACGCTACGTGTGCCACACAGTCTACCAAGCTTGGCACAGTCCTCAAAATGATTGATACACTTCCCAAAACGCTTGGCACAGTTCCGCCACGCCTGGCACCCGTGACCTGGGGTACTTGTGCATGATTTCTGAGAGAGATAACCACACAAACACAGAGTACCCTCACACAGAGTAACCACAACAAAATGAATTTGACTGTTCAATAGTGTTTTTAGTGTAATGGCAGCGAAGATTTGAAATTTGAAACAAATTCGGACATGACGAAAAAAGGCAAAAAAAACTAGACTAGGACACCATCAGAAAAGGCCGAATTTCTCGGTCTGGCTTATGTGTCGGATTAAGATTTGTGCGAGAGTTTTATTTTTATTTTTTTTTATGACAGAAGCTATTAATGTCACAAAAGAAACACAGTCATATGAGAAATACATCAGCAAGAAAACAGAAGGCGATATGGTAAATCGGTATTTTTTTGCGGGGATGGGGGCGTAATTTAAGACTCATGCAAAAATAAACAAATTATATAAAAAATATAAGAATTGTAAAGAAAGCCGTAAAATATCCAGGTTTAGGGGGAGGGCGTGAGTACGGAGCCCCCCTTTTCAAGGCCGTACCCAGGATTTTTTTTCGGAGGGGGTTTTACTCAAAGATTTTTTTTTGGGGGGGAGCTACACAAAAACCTCAAAAAAAGCATACAAAATTTGTTTATATCCATTTTTGTTACGTTTTAAGATTAAAAAAAAAACATTTCGGGAGGGTTTCAAACCTCCCTAACCCCCCCTCTGGGTACGGCCTTTCCCCTTTGTACCAGGCTGATATGAAACATTACACTCTTTGGAAATATAATAGCGACTACCATCACAAATAAATTTCGACCCCTCTTCTCCTCCCCTCTGTTCCCTGGATGGAGGGGGCCTAGGCCATATGCCGAAATTTACTCATTTTGTTAGTTTGTGTTGTTTTTTGGATTTATTTTCTTATGAACGGTTTTTTCATAATGCCAATAGGGAAGGGGGGCTGGTACGCAATCCCGACGGCAGTGGCTGTTATCTTTGGAAAGGGTTCTGAATGGAGAATTGAAGTGCATTCATTTGATTTTTATTTCTGATTTTAGTGTCATATCGAAGTGCATTTATTCATTTTTCTTTATTTCCGTGTCATATCAGTAAATTTCCAAAAAGGTAAGAAAATATTCTGAAAATTTGAGCCAGACAACTGCCACTCCTATCAGCGGCTGTTCTAGGCCTGGACAGGGTGGCAGCTGTCTCCCCTCCCCGTTTTTCTGGCATCTGCCATTAACTTCTTTATTTTATATTCTTACACTCCAATGGTATGCCTTGCCCCATGCCTTCCTAGGGGGACAACCGGGTCAGCTGCCCCTGGGCACCGGAGCTCGGGGCTGCGCCGCGGCTGAAGGATCGTGCACTTTGATCAAATTTATCACTTTGATTTGGCTTTTCTGCCTATACTTGAGTCACGAGGGGGGGGGGTCCTGAAATTTTTTCCTAGGGCACCACCAGCCCTTGGAACGGCTATGCCTTGCCCCCCCCCCCAGATTATGAGGCCGAAACCGCTACTGAGTCCTATATACGTCCCTGATCAAAGTTGTTGTGAAACTTATTAATAATAATGAAACAGTATTAAAATTCAGAGGCTCTCTCATGCGTATTTATGATGGTCCTTATGGCGAACAGCCTGACCTGTCATCTACGAGAACATTCAATGCAAGTATTCCTTACCGCAACCTGCCGTGTCATAAATTTACAAAAACAAGCCAAGTACAATGCAATAAATTAACGGGTCCACAGAAAAATCTTAGCTTTTTTTCAGAAATGGAGTGACCCCAAGGCCGTATCCAGGGGGGGGGGGGTTACCCGGTTTGAACCCCCGCCCCCGAAATTTTTGATCGAGTCAAAAATTAGTCGAAAATTAGTAACCCCCCCCGAGCAAAAATCCTGGATCCGCTCTTGAGTGACCCAATATATGTTTGAAAACAAGAAAGGAAAGAGGAATCCATACGTGCCCTTCCCCACCCCGAAATATCAAAAGTTTTAATACTATCCCTGTAAATTTATTATATTTTCGGTATGACTGGACCATGTTATAACTTTTTTTTCTAATTCCAGCCCCCCCCCCCGCCTACGTAAACCTTTGGCAAAGGTTTATGCATTCCTTCATATGACGTTTTGTACTTGACCAGATCCCTTCCTTTATCCTTCCGCAACGACAGAGGAAGCAGAAAGAGCATTTACGTCAAAACCATGACAAGTTCGTCTTTTCTAAGGCAGACACTTCTTAAGTATTCATCAGAGGTAGACAAACACGCGGTATTTGATGTTTAAATGTTGTTCATCTTCAACATTTCCAGAAGTCCAGTTAACAGACAATGTTGTCATCTGAACAGTGGTGGTTCTGGTCTTTCTTTTGCCCGGTACAAAATCTTGATTAGCGCCGTCACCCACCCTGTCTCCCAGAAATTTATAGGCCAAATTCAAATAAAATTTTTATTTATTTAAAAAGATATTTTAAATTGATTAATTAATTGATAATTTATTTTAATAATTTATTATTTAAATATTTTTAGTCTAATTATCCAATTTATTAACTGCGTTATTTTAATAAAATAAAACTCCAAAAATAACAAAACGAATCATAACCTTTAGATTATCTATTTGAAATTTTGCACCCCTAAACTTTCTGCGCCCAGGGCAAGTGCCCCTCGGTCCCTCCCCTAAAATCGCCTCTGCATCCGAACATATGATAAGTCTGGCTTGATCACAAAGTAAATATCGGTCCATTTCAACCTATTGTAGCCATTGAGGTCATCTTGTTCTTCCTTGAGATGACCTTGTGCGCTTGACCGGAGCCCGTGTCCACAACTTCTCTTTTAATCAAACAATACTAAATTCCCTTTCACAAGAATGTCTTCATAGCTATTTGGGAAAGGCACCTGCTGAAAAATACAGGTACGCGTCTGCATACCAGCGCTTTCACTTTTTGGACGCACCTTGCAAGTGTTGCCTTAGGTATTGGCTTAATAGGGTAGCTCATATCTCGTCACTGGGTCAGCCGCTGGTTGTGTTAGGTTTACACGCCTTTCTATACGTCATTTCAGTCCAGAGTTTAGTCAATGTAAAGTTTGTTTATTGAAGTTAGTTTACAATCGACAGTGTTGCAGCAAACATTAGGGATACTATATTTGTTTCGGAGCTGAAGGTACTACAACATTGCAATTTGTCCTGCTACTTTTGATACATTATTGCTAATTTGACTAAAATAAATTAAAATGTTCGTAAAGTCTTTTTCTCATAACAGTATTTTATTTCTGAAGCGCCACCTTTTTCTTGGTCCGAATTGATGTTTCCAAAAATTGTCTTGGTTCAGTCATATTAAAAAAAAACGAATTTAATTTTACTGGGATGTTCCAACACTAAGTACTTAAAGATTCATGAGTTTTGTCGAAATTTTAAGTTCAGTTTTGAAATCATCCGTTTAGATCTATCGTATAACATAATCAAACAAGGTAAAACTTCTTAATGAGGTGTATGTTCCTATCTTGGAAAGTAGCTAAAATTAGACTTAATGAATGAGCAAGTTAATGATCAAGGAAATCAATCGAGGATAAAGTTGCTTCGGAGCACTATGTCCATTGACCTGCATGCATTTACTTTGAATTGAAAATGTGGTTCTCAAAATAGCAAAGCCCGTGTACATTCTGCCAAATGGCAGCGGCTTAATTTGCTATGTGGGGCAGTTGCCCCCCCCCCGCCCCCGCCTTCAAAAATCTTGTCAAAACTAAGATAGGCCTTCATAATTCAAGCATACACAGAAACGCATCATTTTTGTTTAGTAGGCTATACCTTTGCCTTTATGGTTCTATATCGCTCATTTTTTATTATTCACTTGGTCATTTTTACTTGACCTAGGAAAATTGACTCCTTGACTTGGGATTTATGAAGATGTGTTTTGTTGCTGCTACATCGCAGCTCAAGTCTGGATGGGGCCAGCACAGCGCAAAGCCATGTCAGCTTCTTGGCTATATTTATCTTAAGACTTGCCACTCCTTTAGAGACAATGGCTTGCGACAGCCAGGATTGAATTGCCCCGTCAGGGTTTCCAGACGGCTATTTCCATTGCATTGCCACAAGTCCTAAAGGCGATTAATACGAATTGTACAAATACTACCAGTAACAGTGACATCAATCGGAGCATGGTGCATGTACCCCCTAGATTTTTTACTCTCCCCCCCCCTTAGATCCTAAAATACCTTTGGGGGGGGGTATTTTCATTGAAAAATGTCCTTTTTGGTATTTTCCTTCGAAAATTAAAAAAAAAACGAATTTGGTCCGGCTAGACTTTGAAAAACACACTTTACCCCTCACCCCTAAATTTTTGTGAATTGACACCACTGACCGATAGTTTGGTTATTATGCGAACTCTAGTACATGCGCAGGATTTCCAGGAGACACGAGCCCAAAGCTCCCCTAAATTGTTCGCGTTCAAATTTGAGCAGTGTTGTCACAGTTAAAATTAGTTGAATAACTAGGCTGACTGAAATTTAAATGAGAATTTCTTCGATATTACTTTAAAATCGAGATACATTCCTTTGATAAGCCCCTTGAGGCCAATACAGCTGTGTATGCTCTTTCTCCATCCCGCTCCGCTTCATTAATGGCTCCCTCCCAAGGAGTTCCTTTGATTCTTTTCTTAATATCTCCCCCTCGAGGACGTCTTGTTTTTCGTTTGGCCCCAGGGTACTGGTGCGTTATATGATCGCTTTTATATACTAATGAGAGACGAAACCCGCCAGACTGGTTATTTACGATATTTAAACTGCTGTTTTTTGGGGTTTAGGAAGGGGGGTACCTAGGTTAGGTTAGGTTACGTATTTAATATATGCTATGCTTTACCACCCCCCCCCCCCCTCATGTGCAAATATATAGCCCAAATTGTCTTCTAAACTATTATATATTCATCCTATTTTGTTTCATTAGCATTAACCAAACTTGACTTTTTAGAAGTGACCATATAATGCACCAGTACCGGCCCCAGCTGGATTTCAAAAAAAATATTTTAAAACCTATTCGGTAGCCTACTTGCATGATATACGCCCTGCCTAATGTTCTTCTAATATGTTTCTCTGACACTCAATCCTATTGAAATATACCAAAGTAAGATAAAAAAAATAATATTTAAGAAACAAATTTGGGCTTTACCCCACCCCCCTTATTTGCACATAAGGGGTGAGGGCGGTAAAGTATAGCGGGTCTGCATGCCTAATGTGTTAGGTACAATTATTCTGCAGATTATGTAGTAAGAATTGTTTTCTACTTCACACAGTCCAAATACTTTACTCCCCCCCCCACCAAATTGGCAAACATATAGCCCAAATTGTATATTTTCCATCTATTCTGTCACTCCTCTTTGTCTTATCTCGCGCTAAGCTGGAATAAAACTAACGAAAAAAAAACGTTTCTACAATGCGTCAATAAATGAACAATTTGAGCGATAGGACGTTTATCATACAAATACCACATATTCTCCTTCATCTGCAAAACGTGGGCTAACCATATTCACTTTTCTTACGCATAGCCATAGCAAGTGGGATGGAATCCCGCTTTTCGTACATTTTATGTTTAATATACTGCTTGGGTACGATATTCTTATTTTTTTTTTTTTTTTTTTTTTTTTTTTAGAGAACACAAAGGTTGAAAAAAAAAAAGAAGATGGGTTTAGTTTCTGAAATAACCCTCATTACTGTTTGTGCATAAGTTCTAAGACCACACTGGCTAGATATGACGTATGAAAAAAAGAATAAATAAACACTGGAAAATGTTCCGCCAGTGAAAACAGAAAATGATGCAAATTTTGGCCAATGATGCCCTTCCAATGATTTTAAACCTTCTCTTGTGAAGTGTTGTGATAATTTTAATCTTATTTGTGCCATGCCTTTGATTTGAAAAAAAGTACTCACGAACTAAAATGACAAATCCGCAAAATAAGGAAAAACATTAAAATACAATCCATAAAAAAAATGAAACGACAAGCCTACAAGAAAAACAAAATTAAAAGAGCCAACCAATCAGACGTAACGGAAAAATAATCCCACTCAATTTTCATACCGAATAGATTCTTCAGTGAATGTTTAATCATTCACTCTACATCAAAGACTGTTTTTGAGCAACGAGTTTTTTTTAAACAAACAGGAGCTTGAAACATCCGGTGTGTGGTTCTCGGACATGCTGAATTTAGCTAGTCTAATTATTACTAAAATGCACCCTTTTTATGATTCTGTCGCTTCATTTTCTAGTCATTCACATTTTCTGCTAACAAATCGATGAATAACTTAACTCGATGGATCGAACTTAGTGAGTTTACCATCATAACAAGTAGATTTTTTTTCATAGATATTTTGCTATCAGTTTTTTTTTTAGAAATATGGCTACCATTGGCATGTGTCACTCTTTGACTAAGAATAATAATTATTAAAATTAAAAACAATTGCTCAAAATTTACGTATGTACATCCTGTATTAGTGCTCGACACAGGGGCGCTAATTGACGATTATGTAAAAGAATAAAAATTTGTTTACGATTTTTTATTTTCACCGACATTAAAAAAAAGGTATTTTCAAAATCTAGGGGGAGCTTTTTTTTTTTTTTTAATTAAGATACCAGAAACAGGATTTTTTCAGAATCTACAGGGCACTGACAAACCCCTTTGCCTTCAGCCCCTCCCCCAATTGACGTCCCTGGCTCAACATATAACCTCTGTTAAACTTTCACTAAAATATTGAGTGAGTTGTTGAGTTATTAATGTCTTTCATGTGCCAAAACTGACAGTCTGACGCTTGATTTATATGCTTTTACTTTCCTGGCTACTAATATAAATATGCCATTTTAGTTCGTGAGTATTTTTTTTTTAATAAAGGGCATGATATAAACAAAATTTTAATTCTTGCAACACTAGGCAATGGAAGGTTTAAAATGAATGAAATGGATTAAAAACTAAAAATGACTTCCGATAAGAAAAAAAAAAAAAAACAGGGAATGGGCAGCTACAGGTTGTTCTTTTTATTCTTTGTCCCATTAGATTTAAAGGCTTAAAATTACTTCCAAAAAGAAAAACACTTCAAGGTTTGGCCTAATGTGGGAGGCCTCTTTAGTTTTGTCCCATTAGAAAATTTGTTGGTCTATAGCCCTATGCAAGGAAGCTTATAAACTAAGAGCAGGGGCGTAGTTCCAGCATTTTTATTGGGAGGGGGGCAAGAGTGTCCCCCCCTCCAACAAAAGTGTCCGGACAAGAGTACATTTTTATATTATAAAAATATAATAATTTTTTCTCTAATTTATTGGGGGGGGGGGGGGCAAATCCGCCCTTCCCCAAGGATTGGGCAAATATAGGGCGTTTGTTTTTGTTCTGTCCCATTAGATTAAAAAACTGAAAATGATTTCCAAAATAAAAAATTCAGAAATTGGGCAACTATGGGGTGTTTTGTTTTATATTTTTGTCCCATTCAAAAAATTGTTGATCCATAGCTCAATGCGAAAAAAAACTGGAAATGACATCACTGCAGTTCTAGTTTTAAATTATTGTTCTATGTCGGTGAACAAGAAAAGGAAAGAACAGTTTTTAGAATTGACAGTTGACAGTTATTGTATTCGTTGTACTATTGAGTTTCTGAATAGTTGGTAAACCTTCGGGTTACATCAAAGGCCTTCTTTTAAATAGATCCGGTGTTTCCAGGTTCCTTTTCAAACAACGTGTAAAAAAACCTTGGCGATTTTCGGTATCTTCTTTTTTTTTATGTCGGGAGACTGATATGGAATACGGCAGATCTCCCAAAAAATCGGCAGAATTGGCAATACTGACTAGATTATATATAACTACTTCTTCTTGTTGTTTGATTACCTGGAAACCCTAGCGCATAAACTCCATGCAATTGTGTGGCTTCTATAACAGAAGTTTTCTATTGATTGCAATTTAAAGGACAGGATTATGTCTGTAACTATATTAACAAAGTCACTATAATTATCCATACTGAATTTAGGAAATAACACCGAAATTTCACTTTAGGGACAACCATCTTTGGAGCACACTTCATCTAAGGATTTTCGTAGCTCAACCATATTTTGGCACCGTTCGAGGATGATTCAAAATCAACGGCCCTTGTGTTTGAGTAGTATTTCTTAAAGAATTGTGACAAAAGTTAAACTTTAGCGTAAAGAGCAAGGGTTGAGGAAGGGGAAGCTCCCCTAATATTGGATAATCATGTGCGAGGACTATATGTTTTCCCATTTAGCAAGAAATATGAAATCTATAGGAAGAAGTAATTTTATTCAAATGTTAGCGCGGTAGCTTAGGCATGAACGAAAGGGGAGAGGGTTCTGGTTGGACCTCTACCTCCAAAACATACATATTTTCTCATGTTTCTCCTTTATTTTTTTGCCCGTTTTGACTAATTAGTTCCCCCTTTCCTTTAGTAAATTTCCAAACACATTCCTGCGGTTGTCTAGTTTTACAAAACTGTAGAAATATTTCTTCTTTTAGTTTTAGTTCATTTTTATGAAGTATTAAAACTTTTTTTCGCTTTTTATTTTTACAGTCTGAAGAACCAAAAATATGTATTTTCCAAGGCTTTGCCATTTGTGCATTTAAAGTACGTAAATATTATCAATATTGCCCCTCTACTAATTGCTGCAAAAAAATTTCACGGTACTGTATTGTCACAGCAACTGGGCTTGTTTGCGAAATTTCGAATCAACTCGGCAATAGGAAGTGGGTTTGCAATCAGTTACAACAAAAACTACCTTCCTCACATACTCACCCACAAGCATACATGACTATAATTTTAGCAAAAAGACATTTTAAGCTCTCATATGGTATATTGCGGTCGTCTAATTATAAAGAACAGTATAACTGATTCCTTTTTTTCCCTAATTTTAAAGAACATTTTAAAGATTAATTTTAATCTTTATAATTTTAATAATTTTATTAAATTTTAATCTTTTTTTAATTTTAATTTATTTATTTACTTAATTTTAATTTATTTTTTTATTTAATTCATTTATTTAATTTTAATTTATTTCATTTTAATCTATATAATATTCATAATTTTAAAGATTCCTAATTTTAAAGAATAGTATAACTGATTCCTTAAAAAGCTTAAACTGAATATTAAAAAAAAAACAAGGTTCGAGAAGCAGTTTTCCTGAGGTATTATCAAAATGAAAGAAATTGCTGTCCTATATTTCTGTTCTAAAAAGCTTTAATTTGATTGGTTTAAATTTGTGATCTATATACTTATTTATATTATGTCTTATTTATTAGAAAAATTCCAAGAACCTCAAGTAGACGATCACGAATTCCGTGGGCTTGGAGTTATTTCAACAGGCCTTTATGCCAGACTCTGATCGATAGTTTTTGTATTATCAAAATACAGCACCTTAATGTCGTACCCTTGGGTCAGAGTTCAACCCACTCGTTATGTTGGGCATTCAGAAAACCAGTGGTGGGAGTTTCCGGTGGAACCCATACTGCTTATCGCTAATAAGGTTTGACTCCAGATGTTTGTTATGGGTTTTATTGAAAATGCCATCATAAACCTTAACAGTGCAAGAGAGGAAGCTTATCAGCCTATAGTTTCAAATTCGGGCAGGGTTGCTATCTAGCTTGGGAATAGAGATGACATGGTCAGACTTCCACAACCTTGGAAATGATCTGGAGCTAAAGCAGAGCAAGAAGAGTGATTTCAGAAGGCTGGCTGTTTCAGCACTACATTATTTGAAGATAAAGCATACGGGATGTTATCTGGACTGGACGATTTTGGCTACATCAAGACACTGTAGATTCCGCTGGACTTTCGAAGCAGAGTCGTTGAAGCGGTTGTGGGGTTATATGTGGGATGAAGAAAGTTGTGGACTTCCTTACCATGGTCATTAAGACTTGGAAACTCGGAAAATGCCTTAGCAACAAACTTTTGTCTTTTCCTAAGATTCTTGAAACATGATCCTGTTAGTCTGAAGGGAGGGAATTAACGTCTCTTTTGATGACCGTATTGCCGTATTGCCTTATGCCTTATGAACATCTCTCCGTCAATTTTTTGCCGAAGTATTTTGGAGTCTGGTGGCGAAATCCTCCTCGTATTATAGTTGGGATTGGCGAATCACACAACCATCGTCACTACGCGCTTTCACGAATCTAACTTGATCGTCTTCGCTCTTGGCAAAAGCCAGCGTTTGTGGTCTTCTACATCGGTCCGATACCCTTGTCACAGTTGGCATTGAGCCAAGGTTTATTTTTGTCTGATATCTGTATTCTCTCAGGTGAAGAGGTTTTATATATCTATTGCTGTGTTGACGGATATGGCCCCTCCCGAAAAACATTCTCACGTCCATGCCCAAAATGGAGTTTGGAAAACCCATTTTTGATTTAATTTTGATGCGTATCGTGTGCTTTTAACAAAACTGTAAATCTTGTTTCTAACAAAAAAGTATGGAAGTTTTAGAGTCGAACATCGATGAGTTACTCAAATCTCCTTTCTTGCAAGATGTATATGTCTTTTAGTATTGCTGCTTCTTTCATGACAGAGCCTGTGATGGATTATCAGTGGTGATGGATTGTCTTCATACAAATATAGATTAGTCACGGTGCGTGTAATACGCCTCAAACTTGATTAATTTTTTTTTATCTCCAAACGTCTTTCATTAAAATTGCACGGTAAATTCTGTTTACGTCTACAAAATTATTTTAAGTCATCAGTGAAACGAAAATAGCATGTAATTAGTTTTGCACTTAGTAGGGGGGTGCGGGGGTTTAATATATCTTCAAAGGATGCCCTTCCAGAATAAATACAAAATCCAAGCCTAAAAAGAATTCTTCTTGTTTTTTACCTCATATCAGAAAGGCTCCCTTCACCCCTGACCTTCTACCCTTATTAGGGAGAATCGGATGCGTGTAAACTTGGGAATTATGTTGTCACTTCAACACATTACAAAATTATGGGTGTTCAAATTCAGTATATGGAAAAGAATCTGTTATATTTGGGTAGGGCTGTATCCAGAATTTTTTTTTGGGAGGGGTATACAAAAGATTTTTTTTGGAGGGGGGGGGGGAGAGTTACAAAAAAAACTTTAAAAAACACATCAAAAATTTATTTATATTTATTTTTGTTGCGTTTTTTACGAGTCGGAAAAACATTTCGGGGGGGGGGGGGTTCAAACCCTCCCCCTAGATACGGCTTTGCATTTGGGGCTCTGAAAACCCCTGTATAAATGACTTAACTCTACCAGTATCTACTGCATCGTTTCCCTGTTTTTGACCAATTCTGACTTTTAGCTACGTAAATGCAGTACATGTAAAATCCTAGCTTGTACTACAGAACCGACCAATCGGAATGGCAAGATTTTGGTTTGAAAAGCCTCTATCATCAGTAATTTGCTTCTGTCTGCTAATATTACGCCTTTCACCAGATTCATCATACGTGTGGGAAAACTGTTCCAAACATCCATATTTCCTGAGTTCAAAAAATTACGCCTTAAATCTGCTCTTTGATTTGTCGATGACAAATTTTACGCTTAAAAGTTGAACACTGTTCAACGCAATAAATTGCGAGTAGGATTCACTACTGGTGCTGTAGTTATCATGATAAGTCCAATGATGGAGCTCTTAATTTCCAGCTCTTTCTGTTCCTGAGGTACATGTTTTTTGCCACTAAGGAAATTGCCACAATCAAAATGTTTGTGGAAAGTTTTCTGAACTTGAGATTTCCTTTCAGATAAACAGATACTCATTGTATCAATTTGGTTTATAATAAAAAAAAAAGAGCTTACAAGTATGCAAATATAAATGAAGAAGGATGTACTATATTTCATCCACTCCAGAAACCAAAGGGCTGAACACCAAAGGGTAAGAAACCAAAGGGTTCTTAAACATACGAAATCTTATGATCTAACATTTGATTCTTGGACTCTATCCATTTCTGAAATAATTAATTTTGCAACAGTATTCATGTTACCGTGAAAGACCAAAATCTGATGAATATCGAAATTCAGCGGTGATAGTCCGAAATAAGGATACTTAACAAATATTTCGGACATAAACTAAGCGACTATAAGATAAGATAAGATTTATTGCAAAAAGCCCGTGGGCCATAGCAACACAGAATACACCCTACAAACAAAACTCAGAAACAAAATACAATTTCGGATAATATAATTTAAAAAAGAAAAAAGAACAACAAAAAGACAAAAAAGAAACAAACCAAGGATCAAGATTTTAACCAACAAACGCCAATAATAATGAAATTCGAATCCTAAAAACCGTAGCAAGCTATCCCCTCAAACATGCTTCCCTATGTTTAATCCCTAAACGAAGAAACTTACACCATTGTTTAATAGCACATGCGTTCCTCTCAGCCATCTGCTCAATTAACCAGCATTCACTCCCAAACACTCGTCCAAAACATTCATTCCGCAACTCAGACAGCTCTTCACACTCGGATACAAAATGAAAGAAATTCTCATTCACACATCCACTCATAAAGGGAAACAAATAGGGGCCAGCCGCCAGCCTAAACTTTCCCCAATTTTTTTTCTCTCACGTAAATCTAATTATGTTTGTAGACCAGTCAGCTTTGCCAGTTTTATGCAAAGTTTGATGGTGACAGGTTAGGATAGTGCATAAATTTCAGAAATAGGCTAGAAATTAAGTTAGAATCTCTAAGTTAGAAATTAAGTAAGCTAGAAATTAAGTTAGAATTAAGGTGAATGCCAACAAACACATAGTCGCTTGGTGTAGGCCTATCTCCGAAATATTTGTTAAATATCTTTGTGTCGGACTTTCACCGTTAAATGTCAAAATTCATCAGATTTCGGTCTTTCATCGTAACATCCCCACAACTTGCCACGATTAGATAGTTTGTCACAAACATTTATAAAATTCAAAATCTACTGTCGGATAAGCCCTTTCTCAAGTTTCAACGACAACCCATTCAATTTATTTTCTGCGGAAAAAATGAGACATTCAAGTACTACCCCTGATAAGATACGATTTATGGCAGTTTTTGGGATGTGTGGAAAACTGTTGTAGAAAGTTGTATTCAACGGTAAAACATTTCTTCAAGTCCTTCTTTTGCGGTGGTGGGTTGCCCCTTCTCACAACTAGTCAAATTTTGTATTTAAAAATTTTAGCATATGGTTTAAGGCAATAATTGTTACATAATTTTCATTAGAATTATTTCGCTAATGTTTCTCGTTATACGCTTTTTCCAAATGCAGAAATTTTCTACCATTGCAATCATGTAAACTGAGAGGAAAGGTCAAGCGCGGTTTCGTTGCTTAGCAATGGGTAAAACAAATTTAATAGGCGTTCTCGTACACCGATTCTTATTCCCTTTACATGGGATATGTTTTTTTTTTACATACTTTAAGCACTTGTTTTCTTTTCAGGAGAAAGTGAATAGGATTAAGCCAAAACGAAGTTGAAATGCGCTGGATACTTTTTTCATCGTTGTTGCTGGCCTTCTCAGCGGTAAGTACTAGAATACACGTTATCCCCCCCACACACACAGACAATAGCCTCAAGTATAGATGACAATATAGGTGCACAAGGGCCCATATGGGGGGGGCAAAAGGAACAAAGTGATTTTTGACTCCATGGCTACAAAAAACTCAGGGAGGTCTTTTGAACCAATATCAGGAGACCCCCCCCCCCTGCATGCAAACAAGGGTAGAATCTTCAGGGAGCTTTAAGTCACAACAGCGATAATGTTTGAAGCGTTTAGTATAGTTTACGCATACTTGATCGCTGATAAATGCGGCAAAGCTTCAGCTGAGTGTGGGAGTTCAGAAGGGCTCCCACTTCCAAAATCATGTACACCAGATGGTACACGCCACACGTGGCGGAAGTTTTTATTATGTATGGCACGAATTTTGCCATTTGAAGAGGTGTGATGTGGCGGAGTAAGTAGTTCTCTGATATCTATATTAGCGGTAGGGAGTAGGCAAGGCGTCGACATATTCTTCCAAGGGATGTGTCTGATGTTCTTGGGCAACCACAGACATTTTTCGGGGAGCCTTCAAATATTTTTTGTTGGGCTCATTTATTTTTTAAACGGCTCAGAGCATTTACCAATTGACCTTTCTCCTTCCTTTGGGTTCCTATGTCTAAGCTAAAAATTCTCTATCTAGCCAAAGCGCAAATTCCAGGGTTTCGTGGACAAATCTTATCTAAGAGTTCCCCTATGTCCAGGCTGTACCGGATTCTCAGCTAGACACATACGAAGGATTTTTGGGGTAGGATGAAGGGATGAAATTCATCAAAAAGATTAAAATAAGAGCAATATTAAAGTGGATGGGAATTAAAGTAAAAAAGTTAACAATAATATGAACTTAAAAAACCTTCTTCTAATTGCGTTGTGGTTGCATATTTCCATTTACTTCTTTACTGCTAAAGATTTCCTGTGCTTGCTATGCCAAAAATTTTCTGTGTTAGGTAGAACAACCTCCCCCAATTGACGCCACTGGTATATAAAGCACCAAATAAGATGTTACGAACAAATTAGACCAATTGATATAGTGTAATTGTAACGTAAATCCTAGTTGCATGAAGCATGTTGCATACATGTCGTATTTTCAGGGTTTTAGAGTTCCTTGGTGTTAAGCCATTCCAAGGTTTATTAAAGATCGGGGTCCGGTTCCTAACTCTATTGGTGGCTTAGGTTCAGGCCTTGTGATATGGGATGATCATTCCAGCCACTACTTCATAACCTTTATTCGTCACAGAGCAGAGGTGGTTTTAGGGGAGGACCAGAGGGAGCATTTGCCCTGGACGCATAAATTTTAGGGTTCAAAATTTCAAACCAATAATCTAAGGGTTATTAATCATTTTGTAATTTTAAATTTTATTAATAAAGTAGAGGGTACAGTTAATAAAGGAAAATAATTAATAAATTATTAATTAATAAAATAAAACTGAATTTAAAATAATTAAATGAAAATAATTAGAATAATTAAATTGAAATAATTAACGATAATTAGATAATTTAAATAATAAACAAAAAAATAAATTATTAATTAATAAGTAAATTGAAAATAATTTTGTTAATAAATAAAATTTTATTAAAATGTGGCCTGCAAATTTTGTAGAAGACAGGGCGGGGGGCGCAAATCAAGATTTCGCCCCGGGTGCAAGAGGGGCCAGGACCGCCACTGTCGTAGAGTGCATTGAAGCTAACGTGGTAGCAATTTTTATTTACCTGAAAATCAAGAATTAAAATTGTTGTAAGCCTCAGGTATTAAAGGAAGCAGACCAATTTAGAATCAATTTAAAAGTTTACTTTTAACGGTTTGGTTATTTTAAAATATGTGTCAGTGAGCTAATACGATGAGAAATAAAGCGAGATCCTTCACACGACATAATTGTAAAATTGACTTCTTCAAGCTAAGGAAATGAATAAAAAAAGTCGTGCTTTACGCAGGATCTAAGGAATTACGATTTTCTGCAAGCACCTCGTGAATTTTAAAGAACTGGGTTTTGGAAGGGATAGTCGTTGCAAATTATGAGACCACAAAAGCCGGTAAGACTACCCCTAGACCATCGTGTAATTTTATATAGACTCAAATTAAGAGGTGGTCATTGTAAAGCGCCGAATGTTTTTTTATGGGCTTCCTTTTATTTTTATTATAAATGAATAAACATTTTTGCCCAAAACAGAAACTAACACATCGGAGGTGCTCTAGAGACGCCTCCATCCGCGAAAAATCGCCTGAGTTTTACGATTTTTTTCTGTTTACCCTATACGTTTAGCATTGATACTGCTGTATTAACGAATTTATGACCTTCCTCTAAATTGTTATTTTTAAAAATGAGAAAGAAACTGTTTAATGCTATAGCCAAAAGCAACGATAAAAATCGGTAGTAAAGTCGATTAAGGAAAAATCAAACGAAGACTAAGTTCTGTTTAATTCTTTTATGCCTTTCTTAGTTACGAGTCAAAACTAAAAACAGAAAAAAAGGATTGTGGAGCCGTAATGAAACAAAACCAAAAACAGATAAAAATTGATTGTGAAGCTGCAATGAATCAAAACCAAAAACAGAAAGAAATTCGATGTGCTAAAACACTTTCTCGGCTACTGGCAGCTCATTCTTAGTTTGGATCTTTAATTCGGCTTAAATATGAAAAACTAGAGAAGATTTGGCATAGAAAGCTCGTTTTTATTTGATATTAAATATTTAAATAGTTACTGCATCCTCAATTTCTCTGTAGCCACCCTCGTAGTTGAAGGGTCTGAAAACTTGCAACCCCACCCTATAAATACATTTTATAAAAATATGATTTATCAGCTTGCTCACTTTCGAAATCTTAAACATCAGGTGAGCAGGTGACACGCGCCGCGCGTGATACATGGTTAAAGCTTGCTACGCGTGGTGGAACAAATGTGACGTTCCGATATGTACATCAGTGATCAGATAGCAGAGAGAAAGCACTCCGTCGGAATAAGGAAACAGTCCTAAGTCTAAAAATTTTGTTTTTTTTGGGTATTTGGGTATTTATTTTGAGCCTAAATTCGAAAAACAGATGAATCATGTGAAAAACAAATGCAAAAGTTTTTCAACAATTTACTGGTAAAAATGATTCTTACTGTTTACCACTGTAATTATTTACACAGGTGGCCAGGGTCTGTTCTCCGCAGAAATTAAATTTGAATGATTAAGAAATCTTAGCGTATTAGAATATATTATAGAGAATAAGATTTTTTTACTTTCACGACTGGTAAGGTCACCCACAAACAAGAGCGTATCCAAAATTTTTGTTCTGGGGTGTCTTATCGGCGGTGGAGGGGGGGGGGGGTAGGAAACTTAAAGGGGTACAAAGAAACTTTAAAGCGCATAAGAATTTTTTTGTATGTATGTTGGTTATGTTTTTACAATTTAAGTAAAATTTCGGGGGGGGGGGATTATACACTTAAACCCCCCTCCTGGATACGGCCTTGTCCACAGATGATCCTTAAGCCATAGAAATCTGATTAGCAGAGACCTGCTTGAGAAGGGATAAAGGGAACCATAAGAATTTTCGGTATTATAGATTCAATACAATGTTATTTTATTTACATAACAATGTTATGTTATTTTATTTTATTATAGTACAATGTTATTTTATGTTATTTTTCTGCTAATTTATTTTTATATTTTATGCACAACTACACGAAGTTTTCGATATAAGTTTCAAGTAAAAGGGGGGGGGGAGGTCGCAGGACAAATCGTAACAGCTCAAGTTTTTTTTTACGATTCATCTCCCAACGCATGCGCCTTGACTTGGGGTTATCTTTTTTCTTGCTGGCCGAAAAAAGGACCGGCCTTTTATTCCAAGAAAAAATTGCTTTTCAGCTTTTAGGACACTTTTTAACCTACATACAAGGGGAGGGGTATTAAAAGTTCCTTCATTGAAATTTTAAAAAGTGACGTCCTGAAATCGTGTTTTTTCCAATTTGGGACCCTCCATGGAATAATTATCTGACGCGTGGCTGGCTCTCTCCGATAAATCATTGTTGTCGTAGGAAAGTAATTAACAAGGAAATGACAGCTACCTGGAAGGATGAAAACGTACATTTTCAGTACAAATAATGTCGCCACTACCACTACTACACCTAAAGATCTATCCGACATTTTCGAACTTGAAACAGATACCAAAAATTGTTTTCTGAGCTGTTTTCAAACGAATAATCAGCAGGACTCTTTGGGAACAGCTTAGGCATGAGATTTTGTTAATTACCTCGGACGCGTCAAAATGTTCATAACAGGTCAAACTATAAGAGTATGTCAACGGCCGTTTTAGGATTTGAATCGTAAAAAAGTAATTTTTTGGCAATATTTGCTAGAATTGCAGCACTTTTTTGGTCAAAAACAGATGTTGACTTAAAACCTTCCTCTTTATCCTGGAAAATGTTTTGGAGCCACGTGGAAAAATGTCTGTGGGTGTCCGTGCCAGATAGTATCACTTTTAAATTTGTTCTTCCCCAAACCAAATTTATACAGTCAAATTTCTTAGTAGAAATTTAAGGTACTTATGTATTAAACGTACTCTTTTGGAAACCAATCACGAAAAACCCGCCCATTTAAGAGAGCGCTATAGAGTAATGCAATGCAAGGTGTGGTTTTCATTGCGTTAAAGATATTTAAACTGTTGTTTTTTTGGGGTTTATGGGGGGGGATGTACCTAGGTTAGGTTACTTATTTAATATGTGCTATGCTTACCCCCCCCCCCCTAATCTGCAAAAATACAGCCCAAATTTGTTTCTAAACTATTATATTCATCCTATTTTATTTATTTCATTAGCATTAACCAAACTTGACTTCTTTAGCAGTATATAAAAGAGTACGTTTAATACATAAGTACCAAATTTAATATGCATTTACAGGATTGTACGCAGGGAAGGAGGAGGAGGTTTGGGATCACCTCAATTTTAGTTTAAGTATTTTTATGATTATGATCAAAATATCATTTTTGGGTAATTGGCTTCCTTTTCCGTTCTTAGTATATACCACTGCCCTCTCTCTATCCCAAATAAATTTCTGCCCGTGTACCTTAACCTTTATTATCCTTTCACAGACGTAAAATTCATGTTTCATTTCTTGAAAGTTTTTTCTCTGCTCGCATTAGGTTTTTCCTCTGTTGCCCCTTTTTTGTTGCCCATATTTTTCCTTTTGGCACAATTCTAATGATTTTTTTTTAACTTTTGGGGCTGTGTCCCATAGCGCAGCTCCTCCTGGAATGGATTCTTTTCTCCCAATACCACATTGTGTTTGCTCTCCGCGTAGGCCTACTCTAAATATGAAGTTACTTCTTTGGATTTGGCTCTAATTTCTTATATTGTCCAAGTATATTTCTGTGTTTTTGAATTTACATCACTTTTCAAAATCCCTCCTCCTGAGAGACTCGAGCTTACACGCACGAACGTTGCCTACATATTAGCAGGAATCAACAAACTGCGTGAAAAAGTTAGTTTTCAATATTCGCGAAATTTTTGTACTCATTTTTTAGAAAATTTTGTACAGTATTTTTAGAAAATCTTTTGCTGATTAAAGCGCCGCAAGGCATGTACCCAGGATTTTTGACTATGAATGAATGATCTTATTCAGTGATTAAACCCGTACAGAGCATTTCAATACTCAGAAAAATATCAAAAACTGAAAATCACAAGCAAAATACTAAACACCACAAAGAAACAAGGAAAAAGCAAAAACAATAAGTTGACAACAATTATTAGCACTTAATAGTAATTAATGAAGGAGAAAAGGAAAAAAAAATTATACAATATCTAGTCTCTTTGTTTCTGTTCAAGCATTCCCTACCGAGCCTCTTTGATGAACCAGATAACATTAATATTAAAATTATTAGAGTAAGAAAAACCTCGTAATTTAAATTGCATTTCAGTTCTTTCATTTTCAAAAAATTTACACTCAAAAAGATAATGATATAAAGTCTCCTCGTCACCACTGTCACAATTGGAACAATTACTTTTATTAATTTTACATAAAAATGAATTTAGTTTACAGTGACCAGTTACAATTTGTGTCAGTTTATAATTAGGAGTAATTTTTGTGACTTGAAGAAGGATTTTGTGACTATCTACCTTAGTTCTGCCCTAGGAATGACAACTGGACGGATGATAGATAGACTTATTTATCTACAAATGAAATGACATTATATTTATACAATCCTAAAAAGAACTTATCCCTTTGAAGGCAGTGGCGGGTCCAGGGGGCGCGCCCCCTAGCGTAGTGTAGATTACTTAATTAACTCAAGTTTGCGTTAATTAAACTTTCTCCTAACGCAAGTTTACTGGATCAACCTATTTTGTGCCCCCTCCCCCTACAAAAAACTTTTCGGATCAACCTATTTTGCCCCCCCCCCCCCAAAAAAAAATCCTGGATCCACCCCTGTTTGAAGGAAACGCATTGAAGTTCTGAAAATAACTAAAAAATTTAAAATACTTTCTTATATCATTTCTAAAAGCGCTTCACTTTGTTTTACCCCGAACACCTAATGTACAAATATAATGTCTAAATTATTCCTTATCCGTTTAGGTAGTGGCGTAGTTTCGTCAAAATCCAAGGGGAGGGGGCCAATTTGGAGCTAATTTTCCAAAATCAAGTGAAAATGACAGTAAAAACTTAAAAATAAGCCATTTGGTACCATAAAGGTACAATTTAGTAGTATAAATGTATAATAAAGGTACTTTAAAGTAAATATGTACTAAAAAAATACGTTTCTGTCGATGCTTGAATTATGCAGGCTTATTAGTTTTGACAAGATTTTGGAGGAAATTAAATTTCAACTGGGAGGCAAACTGAGGATAGGGGGGGGGCAGTTCCATCCCCCTGCCCCGTAGCAAATTACGCCCCTGTTTTTAGGAGTGATATAAGAAAGAATTTTTAAAGCTGTTTTCAGAATTTTATATTGCTTCCATCTGAGAGGAAGTGATTGTAGTCACTACCAGTAACATAGTAATTTATTTTTCTGTAAGCATTTGTACTATACTTCTTTATTTATTCGTATCGACTCTTTTGGCCACTCTATACAAGAATTAAGCATGATGGCTAATCACTTGTAACGATATAGTCAATTGTGTAAGTAATAGCACCTTTCATCACATAATTCTCATGCATTACCATCCATTCACTTTCGGCTTAGCTGAAAAAAAAAACTTTCTACCGTCCTAAATATACGCGGTTTGTGACCCACTGCCGAGAGCGCACCACACTGGTTCCGCCGGTTTTTTCTTTAGACAATGTTGCCAGATGAATTTCACTTTGCATACCAAATGAAAGAAACTAAATTAAGGGATGACCGTATTGACAGAGTGTCAATTTTGGCGACCTCTCGTTATGGCTAATTAGTGAGCTCATTCAAATATGTGGACATTAGTGCGTGGAGGTGAGGAGGTTATATTTTGAATGAAAATAATTTTTGTGAATGACTGTTGAATAGTTTCCTGACTTGTTTGGATAATGTCAAGGAAGTGTTATAAATTACAATGAGTGAGCCGAACTGTCACAGGCAGTTATGAATTGGCATGGGGTTTTATCATAACAATAGGGTTATCAAATATGTGTATAAATAGCAGGGATGTCACATCACAAACTGTTGGACGGAAGGGGGGGGGGCAATTTGCGTGGGTACTTATTAAGAATCCGGTAGTCACACGAGACAGACTGCATCGAGAAACACCGATATGCTTAATGAAAAACAGGTTTCCACTGCTTGTGAGGTGTTTCTCACTCCTTGACAAAGATTTAAACTTTAGTTTTTTGGGGTTGAAGGGGCAAAAAAGGTAGGCTACCTAGATTAGGTTAGGCTACGTATTTAATATATGCTATGCTTTACCACCACCCCCCTAATGTGCAAATATATAGCCCAAATTTGTTTCTGAACTAATACATTTTTATCCTACTTTGTTTTATTTCATTAGCATTAACGAAACTTCACTTCTTGCGTGACTACCGGATTCTTAATAAGTACCTTTGCGTGCCACTAGATTAAGTTTAAGGGTGCCCGTTTAAATTATTTATTTTGGTAACAAATAGTGTTAATTAATGATGTCGTAGGAAAGGTCTGAAGCGACAAAATATATTGCTGATTTTCTGGACATTAAATTTAAAAAAAATGATATTAAGTTTAAAAAAAAAAAAAAAAGAAACAAATATATCGTCGTAAACAACAAGGGGAAAGATTTTACTTTGTTCTGGGTAAAGGGGAGGGGGTAATACAGGAGTATATTATTTTCATTTTTTCATTTCATTTTGTTTTCATTTCAATTGTAAATGGAAAGGTGGTGAGGTCTAAAAAATTATTTATCAGTTAAAAAAAATGTATAATTAGTCTTAGAAATGAAGCTAACTCCTTAGCGAAAGTGTAAAGACTCAAAAAATCTCATCCCTAGCGAAAAATAAAAAATTCACGACTTCTAAGCATCAAATTGCTATTTCACTAACTTTTTTTTAATGCCTCTGACTTGCTCATTTTCAATCGTTCATTTTGATTTTGCGCTTTTACTTTTGCCTCAATTAACATCAGAAAATTTCCCTTTTCACGGTAAAATTCACAGCTTTGAGTCAAAATTCTAAAGATAATTCTTTTTATTATCGTAAATAAACACCCTTTCCAAATTTAATGCTCAATATGCGTTTGAATGAGTTCTTTTGTATCAATACAAAAACAAATACAATCAATATTAAGTGGTTGTTAATGAGAAAACTTGGAGCAGCAGTCCCTTCTTAAAAAAGTTTTCTTTTTATATTTTTTTAAAAGAAAAGAATAGCAGACAGTATCGTAGATTTTCGATTTGATACCAAATTAAGAAATGCAATCACAAATTCCCCGTCACCTGCAATTGTATTTATATATTTATATATATATATTTATATTTATATATATTATATTATATATTATATATTATGTTATATATTATATATATTATATTATATATATTATATTTATATTTATATATATATATATATTTATATATGTTTCTTAAGTTTGTTTTTATGGAAAATTTTTGTGTTTGAAATCTTAAAAAATGATTAATTTTTATAGAATTTTTTGGCACTTGGGCATTATATGGGCATTTCTAAAAAGTCAAGTTTGGTTAATGCTAATGAAATAAAATAAAATAGGATGAATATATAATAGTTTATAAACAAATTTGGGCTATATATTTGCACATTAGGGTGGGGGGGGGGGGGGTGTAAAGCATTGCATATAGTAAATACTTAACCTAACCTAACCTAGGTACCGCCCCCCCCCAAAACCCCAAAAAACAACAGTTTAAATATCATATACGTAAGGAAAACCACGCTATGCATTCCATTACTCTGAAGCCGTCTATTAAATTAACCCGTCAAAAACGGGTTTTTCATGACTGGTTTCCTTGTAGGGTCCCATAAAATGCCCAAGTACCGATTTTTTCTTATGGCGGTATATATGGTGGATACAAAATTTATAGAATTTGATAGCGGAGCAATACAATCAATAAAAATACAAACATAATCAGTTAAAGGTTAAATAGTCGTGCTTGTGTATTAGAGTGACCACACTGTATTTCTTGATCTGTTGTAAAACCGGTTTTATTTTGTGCACTCGGAGATAATTAGCTTATGGAATATACCAAAATATGATGAAAATACAATACTTTAGTAACAAAATTATGGAAACTACAACATATAATTATAGAGCATTATAGAGAATTATAGAGAGCATTATATTAAATACCTAACCTAACCAACTCTATATACAAAATATTTAATTAAAATATACCTGCATAGTAGTTTATCTCGCTCAGGCTAAGCTAATTATCTCCAAGTGCACACAAAGAAAACGGTTTTACAACAGATCAAGAACAACAGTTTGGTCGCTATAATACACAAGTACCTGGTCGTTGATTTGAAATCTCTATTGTTACCTAAGTTGAACAAGCAAAATTAAACATTTTTCTTATGATCAAAGCATTCCTGAAAAAAAAGTAATTTTGAGGAAGCATGTGAAACCAATAGTATATAATCTGAAAGTAAAAGGAATTTAGAATGTTACAGACTTTTGTCTGGTGTTGTTGATGCCTTGTAATTAATTTTCGGCATTTCTCTTACGAGACAATATTTTGCCAAAAATAACTTGAATCTAATACGGACCGTTCAAAGCCCAATTTGGCTAAGTCCATAACAGAATATTCAAAAAGATGGGTCATTGCTAGTTTGAGCTTAATGTACCTACTATTCTGTGCAAATGCACATATGTGTTTGACCCCAGGGGGAGGGGGAGGGTGAGAATAGGTTTTAAAGGGAAATTAAAAGTATTAAAAGAAGAATACATTTCCTGTTGTATGATTTTGAGAGCTATTCAAAAGCTTCGCCACCATAATGGCAGTAGATGTTAAAAGCGAAGTTGGTTGCATTGGCTTCTGAAATACCTAGATCTTGAGTAATTTTCGGTCAGGACCAAGTCAGTTTTTGAGGAAGCCCAAAGAGCTCAATCTTTTCGAGCCGATCTGACTAAGTCCGCAAAATTGATAATTGCGATAATTCAAAAATATAGATCATTGCTACTTTTGAACTTAATACACCGATTATTTCGTGTATATATCTACTTAGGTTTGACCCTTAGCGGATGGGGTAAATATGTAGATTAAAGGGACCTTAAAAATTGAAGAGTGGATGTACTGTTGTATAAAGTTGAGGACTATTCAACATACTTAAAGGAAATGGGAACTTCGATGGCGGGTGTAAAAAGGGAGGCTCCGAATAGATTGGGATGGAGGAGGAGCGTGCGTAGCTGTGTTGGCCTCAGGCGGCTCGGTGCTGCGGTGAGTTGTTAGTAGTAGTAGTCTTCAAGATATTTGACGTCAAGAGATCAATAGATGTTAAAACTGAACTTTGTTGGAATGCCTTCTAAAAGATTCTTATCATGATTAATGGCTTGGTCAAGGCGGAGCCAGTTTTGGAGGAAGCCCAGGAATTTGAAGGCCAATTTGGCCAAGACCACAAATTTGATTGCAAAAATCATCAAAAATGATTTTTTATCAAAAAGTCATCAAAAATGAGATAAAATGAATTTCGTGCATTATGGGGTTAGGAATTGTTCAAGAGCTTTGACGCTAAAACGTCAGAAGATCTTAAAAGTGAATTTGTTGTATTATCAAACAGTTCGTGGTAACGAACTGTAAGTAAGGAGCGACCCGGCTCAATGGTAACCGAAACTCTAAAAAACGGGATTTTGATACCAATAGATACATCAAAAGAATCAGATTTTAATTCTGATTTCAAATATATAAGTTTCATTAAGTTTAATCTTACCCATCAAAAGTTACGTGCCTGAGAAAATTTGGCTGATTTTCGAAAAAAGGGGGAAAGACCCCCTAACAGTTATAGAACCTTAATGAAAATCACACCATCATATTCAGCGTATCAGAGAACCCTACTGTAGAGGTTTCAAGCTCCTATCTACAAAAATGTGGAATTTTCCATTTTTTGCCAGAAGAAAGATCACGGATGCGTGTTTATTTGTTTGTTTGTTTTTTTTTTTTTTTTTTCCCCAGGGGTGATCGTATCGACCCAGTGGTCCTAGAATATCGTGGGAGGGCTCATTGGAATGGGAATTAAAAGTTCTAGTGCCCTTTTTAATTGACCAAAAAAAATTGAGGGCAACTAGGCCCCCTCCCACGCTCATTTTTTTCCCAAAGTCACCCGATCAAAATTTTGAGATAACCATTTTGTTCAGCATGGTCGAAAATATGATAAAAATGTCTTTTAGGATGACTTGATCCCCCAAAGTCCCCTGGGGGTGGGCTGAAAGTTATGAACTTTAGTCATTGTTAACATATTGTTTTGGTTTTTGGTAAGTTTACTGTCTTTTTCTTCGGTTTTTTTTTGGGGTTGGGGGGTGAAGGAGAGGGTCGGGGCCTATATGGAAGGATCTTTCCTTGAAGGAAGTTTTCCTGGGGGAAGGGACATTGCTATAAAGGGGGCGCCGGATTTCCCAGCATTATTAAAGAGAAAGATCAGGAATTAAATAAAAAAAAACAAGTTTTTCAACTGATCAACTGATTTTGATTAAGAGGTCATTTTTAAAGAAATGTAAAAATAAATTCGAAATATATTTTAAAGAGCAGGTTATTGACTAGGGGGAGAACAACATAATATACTTTTTAAAAATTTATTAATATAGTAGTTCTTTACGTACGTTAATTCTAAGTTAAGTATATTTATTACTAATAAAAACGTTCGTAAATAAAATTAAACAAGTTTCGAGAAAGACATTTAACCAAATATAATATGCAAATTTTGTTTTAATTATTCATGTACGGTGAGCCAAAATCAAAACCTGCATTAATTCGAAAACGTTCAAAAATTAAATAAAAAAAACAAGTTTTTTAAACTGAAAGTAAGGAGCGACATTAAAACTTAAAACGAACAGAAATTATTCCGTATATGAAAGGGCTGTCCCTTCCTCAACGCCTCGCTTTTTACGCTAAAGTTTGACTCTGTCTCACAACTTTATTTTTTTAAACAATAAAAAACTTTAGCGTAAAGAGCGAGGCGATGAGGAGGGAACAGCCCCTTTCATATACGGAATAATTTCTGTTCGTTTTAAGTTTTAATGTCGCTCCTTACTTTCAGTTTAAAAAACTTGTTTTTTTTATTTAATCTTCTGAAAGACTCACATCATGAATAATGCTTTGTTTCAGTTTAATGGGCTGCAGAACTTGTAATCTTGTTTAATATGAAAGGCTTGCCAAAGGTGGATGAAATTAAAACTCCAAGGCTGGGCCAGTTTTGGAGGAAGCCCAAAAATTTCACTTAGTCAACACAGTTAATTTAAAAACAGGAAAATAACTTAAGGAGCCACTGGAATGCTAGGTGCGTCATTATTGTTGTGCCAGAGTAAGAGATTGTGCACTATTTGCACCAGGCTTACAGTCCCTATAACCAAAATGAAATGATAAAATATAAATAGGACCTGGTCCATATCCAGATTTTTTCGGGGGGGGGGAGGCAACAAAAGACTATAAAAACGCATTAAAAGTTTGTTTATATGCGTTTTTACGAGTCGGACAACTTTGGCAGTGGGGGGGGGGGGGTTCAAACCCCTAAGCCCCTGGATACGGCCATAAATAGCAGGTAAACTTGTTAATTAAAATTTTGAAAAAAACTTATACTAATGATTTAGCTTGAAACTTTTACTTAACAGCTACTCTAATTCCTCAGATATGAGTTTCTTTCGTTTTTCCTTGTGTTGTTTTGCATTTTTCACCGCTTTATGCTAGATTCTTGTTTACTTCAGCTATATAGACTAGTTTTGTTTTTCACTTCGATAAAGGCTTTCGGACGTGAAACCAGAATATTCTGGCTTTTAGTATACGTATATTTTTTACATATATAGGTTTATGCGTATATACGTATATTTTTTCTATCTTAAGTGGAATTTACCCCTTATATGGATATTTTCATTTCATTCCATTTGTAAATGGTAAGGCATTGTGTCCTAAGTGCCTTTTTTATGCAGCCCTGCCCCGATTTAAGCTGCTATTTTCATGCTTGAGATATTAGAAGGTCACGCTTTACTCCATATTAAAAGTCAATACCTAAAAATAATTTGCACACCCTAAATTCAAGTTTTTCTTTGCAGACTGTCATATGTGCAGAGGAGAAGGTTGCAATTGTCGTTGCAAAAGAGGCGTCAGAACCAGTAGCAGAGGAAAGGCAACTGGAAACTGAAAGCTCAGAGGAAGATCAAATCGCCTTAGAAAGTGTTCATCATGTAAGATCAAAAAATACTATGAAAGACATAGCTTGACCGTTTGACCGTCTTCGTGAAGTTGACTAGTCCACTCTTTAGTTTTTGAAATGCTGCTTCAATGTTGCCAACCTCTTTGCAAACAGAGTGGTTTCGCTGTTCCAAATTTTTTCATGGTTTACCCAATTTTTTTAAAAAAAAACTTTGAACTGAAACAAAAATATGTTAAAAACTGGTAAAATATTTAAAAGAACAGTGAAAAATTAGAAAAAAATAATGTAAAAATAAAAATCTGAATATTTCGGCTTCACATCCGGGAGCCCTATCAAATATTCATTCAAATTATCTCCACTGTCTTGCAAAAAGATTTCGCTGTTGTTCTTCGTGCTTTTGTTGTTAGCCCCTATCAACGGAAAAAATGAAGGAAAATTGTAGCCTAAACAAAAAATTTAAAGGAAAACAACACTAAAATGCTATTAAAAAAAACAACAAGAAAAACAAACGGAAAACTTACATTTAAACAAAATCCGATATTGTAGAAAACCCAAGCTCAAAATGCTAAGGTAACAAAGCAAGATTTTTTCTACATGTGTACTATAAGACGCCCGAAATAGCTTCTGATATGAAGTTTTATTAAAAGGAAAGTCTTTTTATTAGATAATCTTAAGTAAGCCCTAGGTCAAAATCGATTAAATCAAATTTGAAAAAAGGCTAAAACCACACTTTTGATGGTGAGAAGATCGGGAAATTTTTCATAATCAGCATCAAACTAGTTTGAACTTTAATAATAAAGGTCAAAATAAACTTTGAAAAAAACCAACAAGCTTGTGCCAAATTAGCAATACAAAAAAATCATTCAGCTTTCCAAACGTTATGCGTAGACAGGGGTGGATCCAGGGGGGCTGGGGGACCGCACCCCCCAAGATTTTTCTGGCGCCCTCATCTTTTCTCGTTTTTCTCTTTTTTTAAATAAACTTTTCAATTTGATAACTTATTGGTACTATTGCCACATTGGCCCCCCCCAAGATTTAAATCTAGATCCGCCGTTGTACATAGATTCCTGTTCCCCCCCCCTCATCCCTGTTTATATTGATCACCTTATACATAATCTTTTTAATCTCTATATTTTCTCTAGAACTTTGTCACTTCCTAAGAAAATCGAAGCAATTGCCACATTGCCCCCCCCCCAAGATTTAACTCTAGATCCACCGTTGTATATAGATTCCTGTGTCCCCCCTCATCCCTGTTTATATTGATCGCCTTACACATAATCTTTTTAATCTCTATATTTTCTCTAGAACTTTGTAACTTCCCAAGAAAATCGAAGCCATTGCCACATTCCCCCCCCCCAAGATTTAACTCTAGATCCGCCGTTGTACATAGATTCCTGTTTCCCCCCCTCATCCCCGTTTATATTGATCGCCTTACACATAATCTTTTTAATCTCTATATTTTCTCTAGAACTTTGTAACTTCCCAAGAAAATCGAAGCCATTGCCACATTGCCCCCCCCCAGATTTAACTCTAGATCCGCCGTTGTACATAGATTCCTGTGTCCCCCCTCATCCCTGTTTATATTGATCGCCTTACACATAATCTGTTTAATTTCTATATTTTCTCTAGAACTTTTTAACTTCCCAAGAAAATCGAAGCCATTGACACATTGCCCCCCCCCCCAAGATTTAACTCTAGATCCACCGTTGTACATAGATTCCTGTTTTCCCCCTCATCCCTGTTTATATTGATCGCCTTACACATAATCTTTTTAATCTCTATATTTTCTCTAGAACTTTGAAACTTCCCAAGAAAATCGAAGCCATTGCCACATTGCCCCCCCCCCATATTTAACTCTAGATCCGCCGTTGTACATATATTCCTGTTTCCCCCCTCATCCCTGTTTATATTGATCGCCTTATGCATAATCTTTTTAATCTCTATATTTTCTCTAAAACTTTGTAACTTCCCAACATTTTTATCAATTATTTTTGTTTCGTAAAACATCATATTGAGGTTTTAAAAGAACGAAAAATAGTTTTTCTGAAATCTCCTTGAAAGTGAATCATGACAGGAGTCTATCAATTTAAATTTCTTCATAACGTTCGTTGACGAATGTCCGTTTTTGGGGATATTTTGAGGTTATCTGGCAATTTTTTTAGCAGCTTGGGGAGGTCTCAGAAAATTCGAAGATAGGTCAAGGACTGTACTCACAGATTAAAACCATTATCAGTCAATATAAACGCACTTATTGTTTTTGTGACTTTTGACATCTTGCCTGACGCTTGTCAATCTCCTAACGAATTATTTCATACCGAATTTAAAACGACTATTTTGAATAATGACTCATAGTCAAAGAATAAAAAGAAATCATCAAATGTGGATGTATTCCAAGAGTCACAAAAAAACCATTAGCTGCATTTAATTTTTGGCTACTGTTTTGTTACAAGACAAAAGATGACACAAAATTACGAGTAATTTGTACTATTATATGTATTAGTCCCTAATATGTGTTCTAGGCATTTAGGGACTTTTTGTTGTTGTCTGTCATTGAAGGCTGAAATTCATAACAAGTAATTAATGAGAATAGAACAGTGGGACGCACCATGGGTAAAAGAAAAAAAATAACCAGTGTTTTGAGTAGAATCTTAAAGGCAGTGGTGTCAACCAAGGGAGGGGGAATTTTTCCCCAATTATTTTCCCCACACCAGTCTTTAAAAAATTTATTTTTTCAATATTTCCATTGAAAAATAGGTTTTTGGTACTTTCATTTACAAAAATTGAAAAAACAACAAAATTGTCCCGCATACATTTTTACCCCGCCCCCTTCCCCTTATTTCCGTGATTTGGCGTCACTGCTTAATGCTTTTTATGTTTGTTTATATTTTATTTTACTATGTACAACTACACTACATGTGGGTTCGTCGGAAAGCTTGGTTCAGAGTCTTTAAGAAGCCATAATTTTTTCCCTTTTGTATTAGGAAATTTATTTTACAAGTTTAAATGTCTTAATTTATAATTAAAATATGTATTGCTTCGTAGTTTCCTCTGCCTGCTTTTTTCTGCTGAACAGAAAATAAAAGACTAAAAGAGATTTTCTGTCGAATCCTTTGAGTAAGTTTAATTTAACTTGAGCAGACTTAGAATGTGTGAAGCTAAACCAGCTTTTAGCTGTGTTAAATAAAAACTTAAAAACTCTTAATTTTCTTGAGGTCTAATAAGGTCTAAGACCGTAAATTAGGCAAGTTGAATTATATATCATTTGAGTAGGTTGGGTTAAAAATATATCTTTGACGAATAATGTCACAAAACGTCTTTTGAATTCCCATAGCCATATGGGCGCCCATATGGGGGGGGGGGGGCGGGGGGGGCACCCGTCCCCCCCCTGGCTGAATGTTGCTGCCTTTTTTTTATATTTTTGTTCTGAGATTTCTCTTATATAGCATTAAAAGTGCCAATTAGACCCGGTTTGCCCCCCCCCTGGACTGCAGCTTGTGGGCACCCATGCATAGCCACACTGCCTTATTAGATCTAGGGAGCTGAATCACACGCTAGTTTAAGTGACGGAGGTTGGAATTCTTGTTCAGCGCTATGACCTATATGTGTATACTGTTTATATCATTTGAATAGGATGGGTTATAAATATCCCCTTAACAAAATATGTCACAAAACGTCTTTTGGATCTGGAGAGCTGAATTACACGCGAGTTTAAGCGACGAATGTTGGAATTCTTATTAAATGCTATGACCCATATATGTTGTTATGGTCCATGCAATGTATGGTATACACAAGGCCGTATCCAGGGGGGTATGGGGTTAGACCCCCCCCCCAAAAAAAAGTTTTTATGACTCGTAAAAACGTACCAAAAATGGATATAAACAAATTTTTATGCTTTTTTTTAGTTTTTGTGTAAATACCCCCTCCCCCCCAAAAAAAAACCTGGGTACGGCCCTAGATAGACATAAAAAAGACAGAATCTCTTTCAGCACTTATGTCGTCGCTAAACAAATTTTTATGTGTTTTTTGAGTCTTTTGTGTGAATCAACCCCCCCCCCCCCCTGAAAAAAACCCTGGATACGGTCCTGGATATACATAAAAAAGACGGAATCTCTTTCAGCACTTATGTTGTCGCTGCTATTCCCAAGAGTTTGAACTGATAACTTTTTTAAAACCAAGCTATTTACCAAACTTTACATCTTACAGTAAGTGACGTACATAGGGAGGATGCTCACCATCCCCCAAAGCCCTACATTTTCCCGGACTTCTATGCACTTCCTTATTCAAATTATCAAAGGCAATTTATTTTAATTACTCCCCCAACCCACCAAAAAAATATTCCGAACGTGCCCGTCAACAGTGTAAGCTCATCAACTAAAATTAGCGCCTAAAGGGCCTATGGTCAGGGTGGCCAGACGTCCCGCGTTGTGCGGGACAGTCCCGGATTCCGAAACCTCGCCCTGCATTCGAAAACGTCCCGCAAAATGTCCTGCTTTTTTAAAAAGATTCAAAAAGATTAAAACATTTTTAGATTAAAAAATAAATAAAATTACTTTAATTAGTTTAATATTTTTTCCCATATATTCATAAAAATGTTTTAATCTCAATGAAAATGTTTTGATAAAAGCAGACACAGGATTTGCCCTATTGCTATTAAGTGTGATTTATTGTACTATAAGGTATACCCCTAGCCAAGATGCTTGGGGCAGCTTGCCCTGGTTGCCCTCCCTGCCCTTGAATGGATCTGAGTTCAATGTAGGCTATTTGTATTTACACTCTAGGGTGGGGGGGGGGGGGTTTCAAAGTTCTTTTCTGACACAAAGGAATGTTATAGGCTATTTGAAATCAGAAGGCTATGAAATTCTTGTTTTAAAAGTATGCCTATTCCTAAGTGACCTTATTTGTGAGTTAATTGCTAAATTTACCATTTTCTTCGGAATAAAAATTCTCAGGACAAATATTTTGCCTTAGTAAGTAAGCAACTGTAACTGAAATAAATCATCAATTTTAAAATTAGACCTTAGTGAAAGCAGGATTGTCTACAAGAATAAACCAAGCCTGAGAGAAATTAAATAAAAAAAACAAGTTTTTTAAACTGAAAGTAAGGAGAGACATTAAAACTTAAAACGAACAGAAATTATTCCGTACATGAAAGGGGCTGTCCCCTCCTCAACGCCTGGCTCTTTATTCCGTATATGAAAGGGGCGGTCCCCTCCTCAACGCCTCGCTCTTTACGCTAAAGTTTGACTTTATCAAAATTTTTTTTTTAAAACAAAAAAAAAATTTAGCGTAAAGAGCGAGGCGTTGAGGAGGGGACAGCCCCTTTCATATACGGACTAAAGAGCGAGGCGTTGAGGAGGGGACAGCCCCTTTCATATACGGAATAATTTCTGTTCGTTTTAAGTTTTAATGTCGCTCCTTACTTTCAGTTTAAAAAACTTGTTTTTTTTATTTAATTTCTGATCGTTTTTTAGTTAATGCAGCTTTTATTTGCATAAAAATTTTACTTTTCTTTTGCTAAATGAATGTCTTTACAAATTAACTTACGTAACTAACTTCTATATTCGTATATTTTTCTTCTGGCAAAAATTCAAAGTTGCAGATTTTTGCAGATATGAGCTTGAAACCTATGTAATAGGGTTTTCTGATACGCTGAATCTGACGTTGTGATTTTCATTAAAATTCTTCCACTTGTAGGGGATGTTTCCCCCTCTTTAAAAAATCGAGTAAATTTCCTCAGGCTTGTTGCCTTTGATGAGTAATACTAAACTTAATAAAATTTATATATTTAGAATCAGCATTATAAACACATTCTTTTGATACATTTATTGACATCAAAATTCCGTTTTTAAAAGTTTCGATTACTATTGAGCCGTATCGCTTGTTTTTTTATTTTTTTTTTTTATTAAGTATATGTTATTACGTATATGAGGTGGTTCTGCCCTTAGTCAATACCAAGATCTTTACTTTAAAATTTAAAAAAAAATTTTTTTCACAAACCCCTGAATCACAAAGGACGTTTATTTTGAATAGATAGCACTTTTGAAAGCACTAAAAAAAAACTGTAGCTTAAAGAGTGAGGTATTGACTTGGAGGAGAACCCCCTCACATACGTTATAATTTCTGTTCGTTTTAAGTTCTAATATTCCTTCTTACATTTCAGTTGAAAAAACTTATTTTTTTTAAATATAAGGTAGGATAGTTTTGAAAAGATTAATGTGCAATACGTTGCAATCGGACGATCAAGTTCCCTTACCCACCAGAATCATCATCAACGGGAATATTCTAAAAACTACAAAAATCCTCTCTCCCACCCGCCAGAAAAAATCCGTCCGGACCATGCGGTGCGCGGGCGCACGACCCACGCCATCATGCTGGCCAGTCCGGCGGGGCTTGCCAATTTTGATCGGGTGACTTTGGTAAAAAAATAAGCGTGGGAGGGGGCCTAGTTGCCCTCCATTTTTTTTGGTCAATTAAAAAGGGCACTATAACTTTTAATTTCCGTTCCAATGAGCCCTCCCACGATATTCTAGGACCACTGGATCGATACGATCACCCCTGGGAAAAAAAAAAAAAAAAAACCAAAAAAAAAACAAAAAAAAAAAAAACCAAACGGGATGTTTCTTCTGGAAAAAAATGCAAAATAACACATTTTTTATTATCGTAGCTTGAAACCTCTACAGTAGGGTTCTATAATACGCTGAATATGATGGTGTGATTTTCATTAAGGTTCTATAACTTTTAGGGGTCTTTCCCCCTTTTTTTGAAAATCAGCCAAATTTTCTCAGGCGCGTAACTTTTGATGGGTAGCTCTAAACTTGATGAAAGTTATATATTTGAAATCAGCATTGAAATCTGATTCTTTTGATATATCTAGTGGTATCCCGTTTTCTAGAGTTTCGGTTACCATTGAGCCGGGTCGCTCCTTACTTACAGTTCGTTACCACGAACTGTTTGAAAACTTATAACTGTAGCTAAGTAAGTCTTACTTAGTAAGACTACCGCAACCAAAATGGAAACATGGTCTGAGGAAGAACCGCCGGTTGATTTGATTTGGGTGGAAATATTTGCATTTTTTGAAAAGGAATCCATTCCGTACAACAATTTAGCGTTACTTGTAGAGTTTTTCCTAAGTCTGCCTGGCACAAACGCAGCTTTAGAAAAAGTTTTTTCTTTGATAAATAACTTTTGGCCTGATGAAAAATCACAATTGGAACTGGACACACTGAAATCTTGTGTGTTTATCAAGTTTAACGGAAAGAAACCGTGTGATGAGTTTAAGAAGGAAATCGAAAACAATGTTGTATTTCTAAAAAAGGTACATTCATCATCCAAATGTGAATAAAATAAAAATATAATGACATAAGACGATAAAAGTTTAAGAAATATTTTTGAGTGTTTTTATGAAACAACACACACTTCCTACTCCTTCCAGCGCTCTAAAAATTTTGGTATGTCCCGCATTGGGTCTGAGAAAATCTGGTGACCCTACCTATGGTACATCCTGAAGCTGTGCCCTACATTTTCGCTCGGCGTAATTGTATTTCTTCCGTTTCCCACTTTGGATCATAACTATGTTTTTATATTAATTTCTAGGCATTTTTCAATATGTAAGTTGCGACCTCTAAATGAAGCAGCGATTATGTATGTGCATCAGGACGCACTCGCGCATGATACAGACAAAAAAAAAGAAAAAAGAAGAAAACAAAAAACATGTAAAAATGGAGAAAATATCTATAGACTATCTGAGGGCAAGCGAGATGACAAATAGGTACAAGTATCGTACAAAGTAGAAATGAAACAATTCGACACCTTATTCACAATTTTTGTATACTTAATTATGAAAAGCTAGTTTAAAGGGAAAATTAGATAAAAAGCAATTAACGATTTGTCACAAGATTGTCACCAAGAAATTTTCCTGGGGAAAAGGACATAAAATGCATGAAGTTTTGTTTTTACCTGGATATAAATATGAGCATTTGTCATTTTCCTCTTTTAATATATTTTTGTTATGTCTCCCTGTTTCGCCAAAGGGGAGGGGCATCTCTCCCTGATGCTTGCAGTGATGCTCAACCAGGGGGGGGGGGGGCAAGTTCACTCTAGATTTTTTGCTCCCCCTAGATTCTGAAAAGTAGTTTTTTGGGATATTTCCATTGAAGAATTTTTTTTTGTATTTTCATTGGAAATATCGGAAAAATTTCCCCCTTAAAGATTTTGAAAAGTACATCCATTCCCTCCAATTTATGGGAACGCCACTGGGTGATTGCCCATAGTATATTATCAAATACGCTTGGTTAGAGACATATTACTAGCCTTTACGGGTTTTGGCATTTTTGCCTTAATCAATTAAAAATATTAACATTTTTTTTTCTTAACAAGGAAAGTATAGCTATGTATATCACAATCATATTTTCAGGCTGAGGACAAAGATGGTCATGGTCACCACCATGAGCATCATGATCACCATGATCAACCAATCTCGTACGCCGCTGCACCAGCTCAAGGAGGATATCATCCTCTTCCTGTTCCTATTCCAGTCCCAGTTAAACCCGGCTCACTCGTGTTACCTTCCTTACCAGTCAAGGTGAGCTTTTTATTAGAAACTTACAAATGCATTGTAGAAAATTCATTAGAATAGAAAATATAACTACTTTATATAATTGGTAAGTATTCGTAACTTCCAGCCAATCACTAATCTTCAGCCCTGATAGCAATTAAATAAAAAAAACAAGTTTTTTAAACTGAAAGTAAGGAGCGACATTAAAACTTAAAACGAACAGAAATTATTCCGTATATGAAAGGGGCTGTCCCCTCCTCAACGCCTTGCTATTTACGATAATGTTTTTTATTGTTTTAAAAAATAAAGTTGTTAGACAGAGTCAAACTTTAGCTTAAAGAGCTAGGCGTTGAGGAGGGGACAGCCCCTTTCATATACGGAATAATTTCTGTTAGTTTTAAGTTTTAATGTCGCTCCTTACTTTCAGTTTAAAAAACTTGTTTTTTTATTTAATTTCTGATCGTTTATTAATTAATGAAGTTTTTATTTTGGTTCACCGTCATTGAATAAGTAAACGAAATTTTGTTCCAATTCTTTAAAAATTACCCCTTGATCACAAAGGCCGTTAAATAGAATAAATAGCTCTTATGAAAGTACTAAAAAATCTTTGGTTTAAAGAGCGATGCATTAACTAGAAGGTGAACCCAATCATATAGCTAATATTTTTTTTTTAGTTTTAATTTTTGATGTTTCTCCTTATTTTCAGTTGAAATACTTGTTTTTTTATATTTGATTTCTGATTTTTTTGTTAAATAATGATGGGAAATCCGGCGGCCCCTTCATAGCAATGTCCCTTCCCCCATGAAAACTTCCTTCATGAAAAGATCCTCCCATATAACCCCCACCCCCCCCCCCTCCCTACCAGAAAAAATTCCCCCTGAAAACGTCTGTATACTTCCCAATAACCAATACTATATGTTAACATTGGGTAAAGTTCATAACTTTCAGCCCTCCCCCTGGGGGCTTCGAGGGATTAAGGCATCCTAAAAGACATAGCTATAATATTTTCGACCATGCTGAACAAAATGGCTATCTCAAAATTTTGATCGGGTGACTTTGAGAAAAAAATGAGCGTGGGAGGGGGCCTAGTTGCCCTCCATTTTTTTGTCACTTAAAAAGGGCACTAGAACTTGTAATTTCCATTCCAATGAGCCCTCCCACGATATTCTAGGACCACTGGGTCGATACGATCACCCCTGGAAAAAAAAAAATAAAACAATCACGCATCCGTGATCTTTCTTCTGGCAAAAGATGGAAAATTCCACATTTTTGTAGATAGGAACTTCGAACCTCTGCAGCAGGGTTCCCTGATATGCTGAATATGATGAATTGATTTTTATTGAGGCTGAATAGCTTTTAGGGAGTCTTTCCCTTTTTTTTTAGAAAATCAGCCTAATTTTCTCATGCGTTTCACTTTTGATGAGTAAGATTAAACTTGGTGAAACTTATATTTTTCAAATTAAAATTAAAATATGATTCTTTTGATGTATCTGTTGGTATCAAAATTCCGTTTTTTAGAGTTTCGGTTACCATTGAGCCGGGTCGCTCCTTACTTACAGTTCGTTACCACGAACTGTTTGATGACGAGACTACAACAGGTACATTAAGCCTAAAGGCACAAATATCCGAAAACCAACTAACTCTAATTTTGAAAGGTAAAGGTAAAGAATACGGCACTGGACTTTACAGTCCCTACCGGCGGTGCTGATCTCCGATTCTTGGCACTTCAGCCGGGAAGTGCAATGGGGGGCTGGGGGCCAACCATTCTGCGCTTTCGCACACCCTTCCTGTTTACATTCCCCAGATTTCTGTAGGTACTCATTTAGAGCGGGGTCGACTCTGGCTGAGGTTACAGATTCACACCACTGACCCTCGTCCTAAACCCAATTATTGGGTACACTAAGATTCGATTTCTCGCCCTTTCGGTCAAAGAATCCCAAATCCAACGCACCTATCCACTCGGCTAGGACGGCCTTACTGTGAAAGTACTCCTGAGAAACCATTACCGATCATCCAGCTTCAAGTGTTTGTTTCTGCTTAGTAGTTTTCTAGGTGCTATGGCTAATTACCAAAACGCAAAGTAAGATAGTGATATACAGGCACTGAGTGTGAATTTAAAATTTGAAGTGTAACTTCATCTTGCCCAAAACAAGAGGCTCATCTCACGAATTTATCTTGGTAAAAGTGTAAATGAGGAGCTTTTATTTTTCTTGGAAAGTACTTGAGTTAGTTAAACTTTAAAGGAATGGATCCCACTTTATCAAAAAGACCTATTAGGCAGTGGTGTAAGTAATTTCGTTAAAATTCCGGGGAAGGGGCGAAATTGGAGCCAGTTTTCTCAAATCAATTGAAAATAACAGTGAAAACCAAGCCGTATAGTACCAAAAACGCAGATATACTAAAAAAAACTGACGCGTTTCTGTGGATGCTTGAATTATGCAGGCATATCTTAGTTTTATGGGTACTTATTTAGTAGCCGATAAACATGCGAGAAGTGAAGTTTTGTTAATTCTAATGAAATAAAACAAAAATATGATGAAAATATAATAGTTTATGAACAAATTTGGGCTATATATTTGCACATTAGGAGGGGGGGGGGGGTAAAGCATAGCATATGTTAAATAAGTAACTAACCTAGGTACCTTATTTTGTCCCTTTAACCCCAAAAAACTAAAGTTTAAATATCTTTTACAGAGTGAGGAATACCTCACTATGTAGAGGAAACCTATTTTTCATTAGGAACTTTGATATTCTATATGCGGTTCTTCTCGCGTGTTTCTCGGCTACTAAATAAGTACCGTTTTATCTTAATTATGCTGGCTTATCTTTGACAAGATTTTTGAAGAAAATAAATTTCAGATGGGAGGGGACCAAACTGAGGTCTAGGGGCAGTTGCCCCCCTCCTTGTCCCATAGCAAATTACGCCCCTGCTTTTAGGTCTGCTGCCAAAAAAGCGTGTTGACGATCCTTTTTGAAGCAGGGTTAATGCGAAGGTGTCATGAAGCATCTAGCTTCAGCCTTTTCCACTCCGAAGGACATTGTCCCTTGGCAACCTTTGACAATCTTCGTGTTATAAAATTGAAACCTTGAGAGATAGATCTTCTGTTCAAATTTGGCACGAGGAAAGTGTTTAGAGCTGCATTTTACCTCCTCATTTTACCTTATCTCTGTACCTCTCCTCTTGACTTGTAAGATTTTAAGACATGTAAGATGTTAAAAATTTGTAAATCTATGTCTTTAATTTAGGAGAAAGGCCTTGATATGGCTGGTAATACCTCTTAATGGGAGTTGCATTTTCAAAAACAAGAACCAATGAAAAGAAAGACTGAAAAGCCAAAAATAATGTAAAACAATTGTCAAATTTTCACAATTTTTAAATTTTCAAAATTGTCAAACATTTTGACGGGTACCTTTCCAGCAGTAGGGGTTTTGGGCCTTATAATTTGGATGGGGCTTAAGCAATTCGCTCTTATTAAGCAATTAAAAAGAAATTAAGCAAAAAATTTAAGCAATTCGTTTCATAATTTAGAAAAAGCATTACCTACACGAAAGGCCGTACCCAGAGGGGGGGGGGTAGGGTGTTATAACCCCCTCCCCCGGAACGTTTTTTTGACTCGTAAAAACGTAGCTTTTTTAAAGTTTAATCAGATGTAAAAAAAAAACTAAGATGGGAGGCAGCTACCCCCCTTGCCCTGACCTAGAACCGCCACTGCTCCCCAGAGCAAACTTTAGGCCCTGGATTCATTTCTGAATGTTTTATTCACATAGGTCGACTATTTTTCAAGATACAAAGAAGGTCCTCAACTAGAACCTCACCTTTATCTCTTCAAAAGATGGGTTAGAAACTAAAAAAGAGATCCCCTGGTTGGAAATTAACCACAGGCCGTATTTGTAGAGACTCACTTACTTGAAATAAGGGGGGGAGCAGGATCTACTTCATAGGTGATGATGAGATAGGGGAGAGGGGCCATGAGTAGGATTACAAATACTTTAGTACATCCAGCACGAAGATCACCTATGAAGTTATAGATATGGACTATACTACTACCCGTTTGAAGTCACAATATTCATCAACTCATCGCAATATTTCCTCAAATCAGTGGACAAAGAGTTTCCCCGCGAACACCTTTTTTGCTGGATGTCATTTTCGTGTTTTTATGGACCTAAATTGTTGTTTTGTGGTTTGTTCTGACAGAAAACGGCACTTTCCTAAGACTTAATGTCTTTTATTACTTAGAAAGCGCACCTTTTATTTTAAGTTCCGCTGCCAACCGTCTGGATATCGCATGACCATTGGTTTGATATTTTCACCCCCTGAAAAAGACAAGAAAATCGCCCATATGTTCCAGCCTTCTCGAAAAAAATTGTATGTGTCGCGTTTGTAGATATGGACTGGAATATTCCACTCCATAGCTCTTTAGACTTGTTTATTCTGCTATTGTGATTGCCAACCCGTTTTTCAAAAATATGCAAACTTACTTTTGCAAATATGCTTTAATGACTAAATCTAAAATTAATGATATGCATATGCGAAAAAAACATTAAAAGCAGATGCTGTTTATATATTTGCTGTTACCTTTACATCCAATACCATGAGTCATTTGATGCCATAGCTAGGAAAAAATCTTTTTTATTTGATAATTGTAACATGTTTTTCATTAACCCCAACTCGTTATTATGGCAACTTCTTCAGCAAATATTAGAGTTTCCTATTTTCGCATCACCGGAAAATATAGAAAACAAATAGAATAAAAAACGGAAAAAGAGAAAAGCAGTCAGAAAGCCATATTTCTATGCAAGATTTACTTTATTGACAGATGAATTTACATCTCATCAGTTTTTGTTGTCAATATTTTTTTTAATGAGTTATCTAGTTTAAAGGCTGGATTAGTTGATGGATCGGTTGGTATGGAAGTATTTAATTAAGAATCCGTTGTGTCTTTCTTACCAAAGGGCAATATGAGCCGTAAATATCTGCTCACAGAAGCAGTTTTCAGCTGATCATAAAGGAGAAAAAAGATATAGGCTAATTCATTTTACTCTTTAGCCTGTTCAGTACCCTGCTCCACAACCAGTGAATCGACCATATGGCCAGACACCACCAGCCTTTGTTCCCCCTGCAGCCCCGGCTCCAGTTTACACACCACCAGCGCCAGCACCATATGCTGCTCCGTTAGCTGCTCCCGCCCCGTATGCTGCTCAACAAGTTGCTGCTCCTGTTCACATTCCTCCACCTCCAACCTATAATGCACCACCTCAAGCTCATCCTGTACATCAACATCCACCCCAACATCATCCTGCGCAACATCAGCCACAAGCTCATCCAGTGCAACATCATGCCCAAGCTTATCCAGTGCCACAAAATCAGCCACAAGCTCATCCGATTCCTCAGCAACAGCCACAAGCTTATCAAGTAAGTTTCAAAGATACTTTTAGGTGTTTGTGGTTTAAACATGCAAACCTTTCAGGGGATTGGTAAAATTATATTTCATAGAGACTGTAAATACGGTAAATACAGAAAATCAATTTGCAACTACTGAGTCATGTGTATCTATTTTATTTTTGTAATTTTCTTACCGCGATTCTATTTCACCTTCAAACACTCTGCACATAGTGTATTTTCATATAGTTTTTCACCTTGGATTCCTGTGAATTCTAAATATCTATATAACGTTCCTCAATGAGTCTATAGTATATCGATAAATGTTTCTCTTAGGGTATGGATAGTTATCGTGATGATGTGAAGTTCACTCTTTTTTTGTAGCGTTTCTCTAATCTCTTCATTTTATTTTCTATTTTTTCTTTGCTTCCTATGTTCTTCTTTGGATCTACAGCTTTGGATCGATAAATGTTTGTCTTAGGGTATGGATAGTTGTCGTAATGAGGTGAAGCTTTATTTTTTTGTAGCATTTCTCTAATCTCTTCTCTTCAATTTATTGTCCATTTTTTCTTTGCTTCTTATATCTTCTTCTCTGAATTTACAACATATCCATAAATGTTTCTTTTAGGGTAGGGATAGTTGTCGTAATAACGAGAAGTTCAATCTTTATTCAATTTTTTTTGTAGTGTCTCTTTAACCTCTTCTCTTCAATTTATTTTCAAATTTTTCTCTTTGCTTCCTTTATCTTTATTTTTACTTATGGTGTCCCAGCAGGGTGAAGTCCAATTCCTTTTTCCAACAGTGTCTCTTTGCTTCTTTTACATTTATTTCTTTTCCCTCTCTGCAGTTCAAATTTCAGACACAAACAATTCTTGACTTTACTTTCTCCTTTTACTTCTCTTTACGTCGTCTCAACTGCATGAGTTCTCTTTGCAGTTTACAGTGTCTCTTTGGTCTTTTTTTATTGCCTCTTGTTTCTTCTCTTCTACTTTATTCTTTTCTCTTTACCATAAATCTCTCCTCGCTTGTTTTGAAGAGTATGCTTTCTTTTCTATTCGCTTGCAAGAAAAAAAGGCCCTTCTTAAAAATCAGAGATCGAGTGAAAATGAAAAAGAATATCTCTAGCCTAAAGTAGTATAACTATTATAGCACTTATTACTAATTATAGTTCAGATTAAAGTGTTCCATAGATCAAAATTGTGCTCTTCAAATTTGCATAATCTCCAAGATTGATAATAAAGCGGAAGGAAAGGTGGCAATTTAAAGCTGCTCAAATTATTTAATTTACCTACCTCACACATTGAATCACATTACTTTGACCTAGTAATAGGTAGAATCTTTGAATAAATAACTAGCTTATTTTATAATTTACCGCACAGTCGGCTTTAATGCAATTAACTATATCATAACTTTCACTTCCTAGCCTAACCGCAAATCGCCTTGTCAATTCGAATTTATTTTCACTCCTGTTGCAAATTTTAAAAGAGAAAAGAACAAAAGCACAGTTGAATCATTCATTCTTCCACTCAAGGGCAGGTATGAACACGATATTTTTTTGGAGGGGGGTCAGTAATGAAAAAACCTATCTAATAATCTGAATAAAAGGACAGGAAATTCCGAAAAAAAGGGTTTCGGGGACCGATATAAAATAATAGTCATAATAAAATAATTTCTGTGCTGTATCTCTTCTTAGTTCTTTCTATAGATTTTATTGGCATGTATACATATTGTTGTTCTGTATATTTTGGCTAAATTAAATTCAAATGCGAATCTTTTCCAGATTTTCAACCCCCCTCCCCCCCCCTAAAACCATGGATCACACGGAAAGCATAGAAAAATGTAGGGGAAATCTTTATAGCATGAACTTCTTTCGCGGGTAGAGGTGGAGCGTATAGGATAAAACTTTATTGTGTGTACTTGCTTAATCTCACATAAAGCAAAACAATCTTATTGCTTCAACAACAGTGTTGACATTTGAGAATTGGATGCCATATAGTCGAAAAATGTCAGGAATAAAATAGCAAAATATGATATTGAAGACATGAGAAATCATCAAGGGACAATTATTTTTATAAATCAATGAAGGCCTTTTGGTAACAAAATTTAAAGTTGAAACTAGCGTAGATGTCATACGTCATATGTTTTCATTTTCGAGAGAAAAAGTGCATCTATCGAACCTAAAAAATGCCATATGCCAAAAAAAAGGCCAACTAAAACAAACTAACTATCTATCATGGGAACCATATGTGATTTAAAGTATGATAATTAAGCATGACACGAGAGGTTTCAAAATAAGAATTGTGAATGAGACGCTGTAAAAATCTCACCATCAAATTCCGCTCCTATTTTGCACATGGAAATTGTTTTGATTTTTTTTTTCTAGGAATATTATTGTACATATATGGCATATGACGTTACAATATAACCAGGGGAAGGTCACTGGGACCAATGTCAGAGGGAGAGGGCTGGCTGTTTGTAAGGAATAATATTAATAGTACATTTGGTCAGAGCCGGAGTTAGGTTCTTTCTCAGGGGGGGGGGGGCAAATATAGACTTTACTGCCCCCTGCCGCACCATCAATACTGTAAATATTACAAATGTTGCCTAAAGCCGTCCTAGATCCGGCCTTGCCTTTGCTATGTGGTTTTTCTTGATTCTAAGGTTTCATATTCCAAAATTTCAGTTCTCCCTTGTTGTATACCAAGGCTGTATCTGTATTTCTAATATGCAAGTACAGGCCGGAGCCTGTACTTTGTTCATAGGCTTGAGCCTAAGGACCCCTTCAGGATTGAAGGGTGAAATCAAGCCTTAATAAATACAACAATTTTTCGAGACAATAAGTACAATACCTTAAAGCTTTACATTACTGAATAAAATGATTCCCTTAGCTCACGATAAAACATGTACGTTAAGAAAGAAAACCAAGCCATGTGAACACCCAGTAGAAAGAGTGGTAGTAACCCAGAAGTCTTACAAGGGAGTTCGTAGAACCTTTCACACTAGCATGACTTATACCTATAGTTTACGCTATGCAATATAGCGGAGCGAATTTTGTCCGCAATGTAGGCAATGCCAAGTACACTCGAACTCTACTCAAAACTCTATGCAAAGCAATTTTAGATTATGACATGGAAAAATTAATGTAACAGCAGGCATTTCTAGTTGAGCAATTAATATATTTTGAAAGTAAATTGATCAAAGCTTTCTTAGAAAGTCTTTCACTCTTGATCAGAACTTTAATTTCCATTTTACATTCCACATCATTCTTTTTTGATCATTTTGCTTATGATAATTTAAGACGATGATTATGATGGCTTATGGACTTTCAAGTAAGCCTTGTGTGGAAGGACGTGTAAGGGTGAAAGATTGTACTGAACGTAACGCAACGTAACGACTTGGTATAAAAAGTTTTGTACGTATTATAAGAGCTGCTTTAGCAGTTGTCTCTCAATATATGGTCAATAAATAATATTGTTGCTTATATTTATAACAATAGCTGAAATCTTTGTTTCATTAGTGTTATTGTTTTTCATAACCTTTCTTTTAATTTTTTAGTTGAGTACAATTGTGTATGAAGCTATGACGATTCATTTTAATACATTTTCTTACTCATCAAAGTCGTGTAAAGAGAAGTAGGATATTTATTGCTGACATACTTAAAAACCAGTATTTTAGTCAATAATATATTCTTGGTAATAGTTGTAAAAAAGATAGCTGTTTATGTTACCAAGGGAAGCAAGCTTTGAAAATAGATGCAATTACTGAGAAAACAGACGAATTATCACGTTTTCCTTTTTAGTATTAGCTATGATTTCTAAAATAAAACATCCTTATTCACGTATTTTTTTTTTCTAGGTGCCAGCACAACAACCAACTTATCAACAGGTGCCTGCCCAACCCCTACCGCAGTCAGCCCCTCTACAGGTGCCACCTCAAAATCTTGGACCTTACCAAGTTCCATCAGTACCCCAACCTGTTTCTTATCAAGCACAGCCACAAGTGCAGCAACAACAGCTACCATCTCAGCAAGCTCAGTACCAGCTACCACCCCAGCCTTCACAGCAGCAACTCCCACCACAAGCTACTCAATACCAGCCAGCTCAACTTCCTCAAAACCTAGTTCAACAGCAGCAACCACTACCTCAAGCTGCTCAATATCAAGCAATACCCCAGGAACAGATCCCGCAAGAGGTTCAGGCGTATCAGGCAGAACCACAAGAAATTCAAGGTGCCGTTGAACAAGCAGGCTCTTATATTGCTCAAAGAAATATAGATCAGGACTATAATTCCGGTGCTACTCAATTACAAGACACTGCACCAGCTGCGGCTAACCCCGTTCCAAATGCTGAATCCTGGCCATCTCAGCCAGTGAATGAAATGCCTCAAATCATTGCTATAGATGTTAAATGCGAGAAATCTTTGATGAAAGTGGCGATCCAATTTGATAAGCCTTTCTATGGTATTATATTTTCAAAGAATCATTATGCTAACCCTAACTGTGTTCACTTGCCCGCTGGACTTGGAAGATCAAGTGCGAATTTCGATGTTAACATCAATTCCTGTGGAACGCTTGGAAACACAGAAAATGGACTTTATGGCTATGGTGTTCAATCAGGATCAGGAACCTTTTTTGAAAACACAATCATTATCCAATACGACCCTCAAGTACAAGAAGTTTGGGATCAGGCTCGAAAACTACGATGCACATGGCACGATCAATACGAAAAATCGGTTACCTTTAGACCATTCCCTGTTGATATGTTAGATGTTGTTCGCGCAGATTTTGCTGGTGATAATGTAGGCTGCTGGATGCAAATCCAGGTTGGCAAGGGACCTTGGGCTTCTGAAGTTAGTGGCTTGGTGAAGATTGGGCAAACTATGACCATGGTGCTTGCCATCAAGGATGATGAGAACAAATTCGACATGCTTGTAAGAAATTGCATGGCTCACGACGGGAAGCGTGCCCCAATCCAATTAGTTGATCAACGTGGTTGTGTTACCAGACCAAAACTTATGTCACGTTTCACCAAAATAAAAAATTTCGGTGCATCAGCTTCAGTCCTTTCCTATGCTCACTTCCAGGCCTTCAAATTCCCTGACTCAATGGAAGTGCACTTCCAATGCACCATCCAAATTTGCCGCTATCAATGCCCAGAACAGTGTGCTGATGAGAGCACTGCTGCTTTACCCGATCCAAGAACCCCTTCTTCTCAGTATTCCGAAAGAATGGGTAAACCTAGAGAAGATAAGCGAGTAAGGTCTCGTCGTGACGTCTCAGAGAACCAAGATGTCGGAATTAACAAGATCATTCAAGTTGTCTCAACTGGAGATTTAACTTTTGCACTTGAGCAAGCGAAAGATAATACGACCACAATTGTAATTCCTACCCGAAACGAGTATGATGGGTTAGTGTGTATGACTTCACCTGGCTTTGCTGCTACCCTAGTTACCCTTCTTGGTATTCTTATCGTTTCTTGTCTGCTCTCAGCTTTTTTGTGCTTGAGACATAGAACCTATGGACCTGATAGGGGTTTAATGACATCTTACGACAACCCATCATATATTCATACAAGTTTAAAGAAATCCGGATTTTTTTAAAGTCATAATTAGTTATAGTAATTGGCAACCAGTGAAATAAACCAGTGACTCAAGTACCGTGCTTAGTCAGTTTTACGAAGAAAGACAATAATGCTCAAATTTTTTTACATGTAGTAGCTAATTTTCCTTATTGATCACCACATAGGACCAGAGAATAGAGATCAACTGAAATCTTTTCTTTTTATGTTGAAATACAAAAAAAGTTTTAAATTTCACACACAGAAGTAGCTAGTGTCAAATTAAAGTATAGAATGATGAGTTAAACAACATAAAGTGTAATTTTACTACCTATATTGTGGGACAATTTAATTTTGTCTGGGTTAGGGCATTAATGTCCTCCTGTTGGGTATGGGGTATTTATTTGTATTATTTATTGTATGAACGTACGTTCTTGAGTGTGAAATTGATTATGCAAATGTTTTGATGTGGAAGCCAGTCAGTTTTAGTGTCACGATGTTCAATAAAGCTGTTACCTTTTTGAATTATCTGATTTGATAGTCTTAACTGCCCAAGGAACGATGCGACTTCTTTGTTCTTTTATTTTTTTTTGCTTTTTTGAGAAAATAACTATAGTCTTAGAGACTTGATAAGAGATATTCGACATTGATACGGAGCTATTGGAATTTGAGATACTGATAAGAGTGAGAGCTACATTATCCTATTCCGTAAACAAAAGTTTGGGAAACCTTCTTTCATCCAACATGATTTTTTTCGCTCTTTTAAATGGTATAAATGGCAACGATGTACGACCTCTAGTGCTTAGCAACTAAAGATTCAGTTCTAATCCAATTAATATGTCAACATTTTTCCTGAGAGTGAAATTATCCTTTTAGGCCGACCGGGTTTAAAGGTTTTACGCTTCTAGGCCCAAGCGTTTTTGCTGCTCCGTTTTTGTGGGATTTTCGGGAAATCATTGAAAATTTGGGGATAGTGAAAGCACTGAACAAAACGCTACTGATGAGCCAAAAGTAATGAAATATAGAGGTGGTACCAACTCTCAGCTGCCATTCTTGGGAGACATCTGACAATTATAAATGGCCATGGAATTCCTGTGTTGTTTTAAAATCACTTTTCTGTGAATAGGCAGCGCGGGGCGGAGTGCACCTGGAACGATAAATCACATCAGTCTAGTTTTTGTTCAGAAAAAATCATTCAGTGATAATGTTTTGCTCCCCTGGGCCCAGGCCTAGTGGGTCGATTTGTGTATCCAGTGGGTCTAATAGGAAATAGTCCTATTCCACTTAAATTTTTTTTCGCTGCCACCAGTGGCCAAAAAATTAAGCTGATATAATCCTGATTGTGGATCTTTTGAAAAGAGTGTCCAAAATCTTTAATCTTGTTTTTCTCAGAATGACCTTTTGAGGAGTAGGACGATTTCGCTCTCTGGTCACAAATAATTGAGAGTTACTACCTTCAAAAAATAGATAAAAGCAATATTTTTTTCCATAATCTGTATACCCTGATTCCTCTGTCTCGATATAAAGATTGAGCAGAAAAAAAATGTTTTCACTTTTCTAGAATGTTTAATTTGTTCTTATTTTTTTACAATTTCCCACTGATCTAGGGTTTGTCATAACGTTACTAACTATAAATGCTAGCGCTATTTACAACGTATATTATACAAGTGACGAACTACTTTGTAAGTAAGACGCACAAAAAGGAGAAACCATGTTAAATAATAGCCCGGAACAAGACGCATCTTAACTGGATATATAGATGCCATTATCAGCAAGGCTGAGGCCAGAAAATGCTAGCAAAGACTGCCATCTATGTCGTAGGATCCGTCAATATCTAGGTTTCAGTAAAAAAGAACTAATTAATTAGCAATAAAAAAGATAAAAGGGATTTTCTTAAAAACTTTATGCAATGTTAAGAATTGATTGAGTGACTCTGTTTTATGTTTTTCTCATTTTCAGTGAGTCATTTGTCCTATTTCACAAATAAAAGCAAAATATAACTTTGAAAACCAGTGGAACACGTATCGCTTGAAAATAATTTTTTTTTCGAATTTGATGTAGGTAAGCAAAATATGTAAAAAGTAGCCTAATTAAAACTTTAACAAAATAAATTGTGATAAACATTATGTAGAAATCCTTTAAGAAAATAAATTGTGATAAACAGTATGTACATCAAAACAATATTGATAAAAAATATGCGAGATTCACTGAGATGAAAGTACAAAAAATTACATATTGGCATAAATTAAGTTTGGAGCCAGAAAAGGGGATAGTTAAATTTTTGGAAAAAAATAATTGGATAAATGAAAAAAATAAACAAACCCTTTCAGATTGAGCTAAAAAGTTAAATGAAACATACTAGACTAGAAACGAAAAGAAATTAAACTTAAAATAATACCCGTTTCAACGAGTCTTGGAAGCCACGCCTACTTCACAGAGTGGCCGAGAAGAACAAAAGCAGTATATTGACCTAAAAAACTCAGATGAGCCAATCCAAACAACCGATGTTTTTACCACTGTGTTTTGATCTCACATCCTCCAATTAAGAAGGAGAGTCCTTTAAAACCTACACTGCACTGTGATAACTGTTAAGGAACGTCAAATCACTGAACCTTCGATCATTATGCAGTCATGAAAAAATTGAGGAAAAGTAGAAACTAGTACAACATGGCAAATAATGCATAGCCATCAGTTTGATATATGATCCTATTATCTCTAATCTATCTTTTACATATCCTTTTATATATATGACATATCTTAAGAGGGCACGATATATGAGTTTATTAAGAGGCTTAGTGCTAAAAAGATCAGAAGAGAGAGAGAAAATTCATTTTTATTAAATATCAATATTCACAAAAAAACATATCAAACAGACCTACCACGTGAAAATCTGCACAGATTTGTTTGTGGCAGGACTCACTATTTTACTCACTCATATATATATTGAAAAAAACTTACTCACATATATATTGAAAAAAAAAATTAATAATAATGATAATAATGGAATCATATAAATAAATAAGAAATAAACCTCATGGGAACCGCGAACCAATCCTTACACAAAACAGAATACAGCCCCCCCCCCCTCAGCCATCCCTATTCATTAAGAAATTATTTAACCTATTTTTAAAAGAGGACACACTCTCAGTAATCCTAGTGCTTTCCGTAATACTGTTCCATACCAAAACACCCACATTCCTAAATACAAACCAAACCTAGCAGTTTATCGTCTGTCATGTACCAACTAAGACTGAGGAATCTCTTGTATCATAAGTATAGCGCTCAGAACTCAATGATAAAACATCAGAAACATAATTAGGTGCTAATTTATTTCAAAAGTGATTCGCGAAAATACCGGTCTGATATTCCCTCAACTGCCCAACATTTAAAATATTAAAATGGTGATAACAATCCATTGCACTTTCACAATTTTCAAAATCACCGAGCAGGCGCAGTGCTTTATTCTGCACAATTTGTATCCGTTTAAAATTTACAACAAAATTACTAGCCCACACAGAACAACCGTATACAATATAAGGATGAATAAGTGAATTATATAAAATTTTCAAAACTGAAACAGGAAAAACATGTTTAAATCTACGAATCAGCCCTAAGCCCCGCGCAACTTTCACTGATACAATTTCACTATGTTTTTTCCAATTTAAATTACAATCAATCTGAAAACCAAGATACCTTGTATCAAATATCTGCTGAATCTCCGTACCATTAAGATTAACCAAACCGAAAACATTATCAATAAATCCAGTACGACCAAAACTCGTGTAATTAGTTTTACTCGCATTTACTGCTAAGCAACCAAGACTAGTAAAAATATGCAGGTCAAGTAGCATTTTATTTGCTTTTGAAACAAGCTCACTCAAAGCCTTTCCAGCAATCGTTATAGCTGTGTCATCAGCAAAGGATGTTATGGCGGAATCAGGAATGTATAACTGTAATGTGTCAACATAAATTAAATATAAAAGCGTACCTAACATAGAACCTTGTGGTACTCCACATAGTACAGGACGAGGTGAACTGACAATATCCCCCACTAGTACACGCATTGATCTACCATACAAATACGAACGAAACCAATCAATCCAATTTCCTTTTATTCCTAAATGTGACATCCTATCTAACAACAGCTCAAAATCAACAGTATCAAAAGCTTTCTTAAAATCAATAAAAATAGTTAAAGGAGTAGAGCCGCTCTCAAATACAATGTTTAAAACATCAGGTCTCCAGTTTGACATTTCTCATTTGTCACCACCTTTACGTAAAGGTATAATTTTTGCTTGTTTTAAAGCATCTGGGAACTGACCTTTTTGCATAGATAGGTTCACCAATTATATAAGACAAGACAAAAGGTAAGCGGCGACTGCCTTAAAAACCTTAAGGCTAAGACCGTCAATTCCTGCTGAATTCGATTTTATTGTTTCCAGTACGTTCTCGAGATCAGACTGAGTGCACTTTACAAATTTCATGGAACGACCTTCCCCACGGTCATCAATAAACAGCTCATTTTTATACCCATGGTCAGCAACATCATTTTTAACATTAATTCCAACATTTGAAAAATATTTACAAAACTCATCACTAACACCTTTCTTACCTTTAACTTGTTTTTCACCAACTACAAGTTCATCCACTGGGTCTGTAGTGTTGTTACCACGTAATGCCTCGTTTATCACTTGCCAAGTTCCCTTAACATCACCGTTTTTATCACGAAACTTCTCTGAATAATAATGTTTCATTGATGACCTTCTGAGGGAATTCACATTGTTTCGGATTTTCCTAAATTCTTCAAAGGTTTTGTTGCGTTGGAAAATCAAGGTACAACCGATAAAGTCTGTTCCGTTCAAAAAAATTTTCCAAAATTTTATTCGTCCCCCACGTTTTCCTTGGGACATCTTTCTTCTTACGAACAACCTTCACAGGGCAACACTTATCATAAATAGGTGACAATATTTTAAAAAAAGTGTCAAACGCCGCCGTTGCTTTTTCTTTTTCATTCATAACTTCCTCCCAAGAAACTATACTTATCTCTTCTTGAAACTGTTTAAGATTTTCCGGCTTAAGATCCCTAACTGTCGTTTTCTCAATTTTAAAAATCTTTTTTCCAGTGTCCCAAATTGCGCACGCAAAAGGAAGATGGTCAGAACCTGGACATATGATCACGTCACAATAACTTTTCGGTATAAGATTCTCCGATAAATAAATAGTATTAATAAGGTTAGCTGACTGACTAGTAATCCATGGCGTTATTTTTGCTATCGGAAAAAAATTGTGCGACAACATGAGATTACAAAAATCAAGGTTAGGACTACTTAAATTAAGAAGATTAAAATTAAAATCACAAATAAGAACCTGATCCAATTTAGTCACCACTTTATCGGAAAGAAACTTTTGATAATCGCAAAGAAAATCCTCTAGATGAGCACTAGGTGGCCGGTATACTAAACAAACTAACAACTTTTTCTCCTCCGAAACTTCAATCTCAATAGAAAAAGTTTCGATCTTACCTTGAATCCAACAATTTAAATCCTTCTTTACTGTGTATCTTATTTGATCCTTAATTATAAATGCTAGTCCACCCCGCATCATAGAATTTCTTGATTTTGAAACCAACTGGTACCCTGGGAAAGTATATGTTGGGAGAAAGCTATCCTGTGTAAGAAAAGATTCGCATATACCCAACATATCAATTTTACCACAACATGAAGTAAGAAGGTTCGACACTTCCGAAAAATTCGATGTGATGTGACAGTTCCACTGACCAATAAATAGATCCATATTTGTCACATTAATTACATTACTATTTATAATATCAACATATCTACTATGCCTCATCGGCCTAACATTAACTTCAGCTGGATCATTTGCCACGCGAGATAACAGTACGTCATCAATACGAAATGGATGATTTTCAAGCGACTTCAAATACGAAGGGTTAATACACGAAGCAATTAAAATTATTTAACTTCACTGACAACAAATGATTATATGTCCCTGGTTGACAGAGGACAAAACCTATGAATGGAAAACTAATGCTAAACTGCAAAAATAAATGAAAAACCAATGATACGTAACTAAAATTATTACAAGCAGGAATAAACTTAGGAAGATATGCTAACTAATAATATATGCAAAAAATGACACACGCATCAGAAGATTTCTTCTAGCGACCAGAGCCTCCGGGGTGAAGAATCGCTAGTTTCACGAACGAAAATTCGACCTTGGTCGGACCATACACACTTGTTCCCAAATTTATCTCTAGCCGCATTTAAAATATCACGCTTCTTGCGCGTAAGGTTTTCGGACAAAAAAATTCCGCTTTTTGCAAGTTTAGGCTTAGCTTTGAAGATAGACTTTGCAATCTCTTTGTTACTAAGCTTCATTATAATTGGCGCTACTCTGTCAGGTCTACTTGCCGGGTTGTTATTCAGGCTCAGTCTATGTACACTAATAATATCGGAGTCGGCAATATTTACAAGGCCCATTTTTTCACGGATCACACTCCGCATGGTACTGTTTATGTCGGTCGACCGTAGCGGGCTGCTTGAAACCATGAAATAGAAGCGAGTTCAATTTCCCCTCTTGTTCGAAATCGTCCAGTTTATTTTCTAAACTAGGAACTTTTTCTTCAAGTAAATCAATCTGATGCTTGATTCCTCCAGAGGGATTTTTCCAGAAGCAAAAATTTGGGGGTGTATTCCACAGTGATTGCAACACAGATTTCAGAGACAATAATTTCCGTCGGAAAGTTACCAACCCCTCGTTCAACGAAAGTTTACCAACCCATTATGATCTAAGATTTTTAAGTGTCTAGGTCTGAAAGTAAAAAATAGACTAATAAAAAAGACTACTGTGGGCTCTTTTTAAAAAAGAGACCGCATACTATATTGAGCTTTGAGCACCTGTCTCATCTGTGGGCCATTGTTGTCACCAAAAGGTCATTTGGCCTATTTTATAAATAGTAGAGGAATAACGATGACAAATCTTAAGTGGGTGCGATAGATGGCCTTATGAACAAGCTTAGTACTAAAACAGGCTGGGAAAGAGCACGGTCTAAAGGGACGGACACATGCAGCTTTTTTCAGCACCGATTTCAAAGAAAACGTGAGAAATTCAAGCTTGAACATTTTCTAGTTTTCGGTGCCGATTTCCAAAAACGGCACTGAATTTCGTTGTGACTATAAAAAAACAAATTTAAAAAAATGTTCTTCCTGGGGTGTTTCAATCGTTTACTTCTCTTCAGTAGGAAATTCAAAAAACCTAAGTTGAGATCAATCATGAAACTATTGATAAACTGCAATTGACTATTGGTGTCCATGATGATTAGTTTTGAAAATCTCACGCAAAGAGCACTGTTTTATCATCGCTATCGTTTGCTCACTTAGCTGCTGAAATCGGTGCCGAAAAAATTTACGTGTGTCCGACCCTTAAGATCTATAAGTATCTAGGTCTCAAAGTAGAAAAGATTAAATTACTAGCATTAAAAAAACGAAGAGGGATCCTCTCAAAGACTGTAGCCATTTTGTTAGCCATTAATCACCTATCTCAGCTTTGTGCTATTGTATACATAGTAGCGAAATTTCACTTTGAAAAAATCTAAAATCCCAAAACAACTTTGGTACATAAAATTGGACATATAGATGGCCTTATTAACAGTATTAACACCAAAAGGTACTATGAAAAAATATGATCTTTATCGCAAAATGCATAAGTATGTAGATTTTTTAGTAAAAACAAACCAAAACAAACCTTAAAGAATATATACCATGTTAAGCATAGAGCATGTTTCTTAGCTTTGAGCTTTCCTTGTCATCAAATGGTTATTTGGCCTATTTTATAAAATGATTTGAAAAGCATTTTCCACCATAGAATTTTTTCAAAGAAAAGTAAAAAGCAGGAACTCATTTGGCCTATTTTATAAAATAATTAAAAAAATATTGTCCACAAAAGAAGCTTTTAAAGAAAAGTAAAAAGTTACATTAAACCAAAGATGAGCAGAAATGAAGTAATATAATTGTTCAAGAGTAAAGGTAACTCAAATTACTATTACTACATAAATGAAACCCAAAACGAACAGAAATTAAAAATAATAATCAAGTCAAACACAAAGCGAACAGGAACTACGACAATTAGGAGTGGGACTAAGACCCCTTGTGCCTTCAAAAGTCCAGAATTAATTTGTACTTTTCTAAATATAATTTATTTCGAGTTTTATTTTTGTTTTTCATAAGAAAATGAATGTGATTATAACCAATAAAATAATATAAATGACATCAGGTTTTGTCATTTAATACGAGCGTGATTAAATTTAGAGCGCATTAATATAATTTATTACATTAGCAGTAGTAGCAATATATACATATATATATATATATATATATATATATATATATATATATATATATATATATATATATATATATATATGTATTTGTATAGCAAACTTTTCTTCGTTTATTAAGGAAAGGTTCCTTTCCTATCGAACGAAGTTAAAAAGTCATAAGAACTTGTTACAATAGGAAATCCTTATCATTCTTTAACTTGATTGAACAAGGAAGGAATCAGCCCATATCATTCCTAAGTAAATCAAATAAAAAACAAGTTGTTTTTTAACTGAAAGTAAGGAGCGACATTGAAACTTAAAGGGAATATAAATTATTTCTTATATGAAAGGGGCAGTCCCCTGCTCAACACCCACTCTTTACGGTAAAGTTTTTCATTGTTTCAAAAAGTAGAATAGTGAGACAGATGAAAGAAAACAAATAACACCTATCTGTGATGCTTTCTTCTGGCAAAAAATGCGAAATTCCACATTTTTGTACATAGGACCTTGATGCGTCTACAATACAGTTATATGCTGAATCTAACGGTGTGATTTCTATCAAGGCTATTTGAATTCTTAGAGGTGATTCCCCCCCCCCCACCCATTGCAAAAATAAGGTCAATTTTCTCAGGCTCATAGCTTTTGATCTATAAATCAAACTTAATTAGTTTTATACATTTGGAATTAACATAAAAATTCAATTCTTTTATGATATCTACCGCTTTAAAAATTCTGGCTTTTACAGTTTCGGTTACTATTGGGCCGAGTCGCTCCTTACTTACTGTTCCTCACCACCAACATAAAAAAGTGAGAATTAGATTGACTTGACACGTTTTTAGTTAGACATGCCTTTACCGTTTTCTGAGTTGCTTTACAAAAGGCTAAGAAAAACTGCTCTTAAGATTGAATTTTATTTATTGTTTCTTCTTTAGTTTTAAAGTTTTAAAGAGGCATGCGGGCTCGGTGAAAACTTGTAGCTTCATATCCAACAAGTTGGGGCCAAGTAAAAGCAGGATATGTTGGAACAGGGTAAAAAGAGGCCATCAGAAAATACATAAATAAAGTGGTAATCTATTTTGTGTTTTATGAAACTAACTAACCCCCCCCCCCCCCCAACAAAAAACTGAAAAAATATTCAAAAAATCTAATCATGATATTATAAAAATATTATTCTCGATATGAACAGTTGCGACAATTTATTTAACTTTACTATTAGTAAAAATGCCTTTAGTTTTTCCATTGTTTTCTTCCTTTTAACTCTTATTTCAACTAATTTCTAATCCTTAACTCTAATTCTAATTTAACTTTAATTTTCTTCCGTGGTATTCTTTGATATTATTATAATTTTAAGACTTTAATATCAAATATGTAGAGGCAGGAAGTAAAGAATTAAGTTTGTTTTAAGTATGACATAAATTTTTAGATTGTCTTTAAGGAACTTGCCAACCTTTTCTTTTGAAGAAAATTATTCTTAATAATTATTTTTTAAATATTTTTTGTTGTAGGCAACCATTCTTAAACCCCTCTTTTTAAAGTTTTAAGGGGTTAGAAACTACGACTTTAAAACGATAGCGAAGAAACAGAACAACTGTGTCGTGTAACGCTTTCGTTAGCGAAACCAATGAGGGCCGCAATGCTTCATGTTGCCCCAGCAATGTAAATCTAGTTTAATATGTTTTTCTTTCTAGACCTGAAGGACGATACATTTTTGGAAGTTGTTAAGTTAGGTGAATGGATCTTTCAGGAACGGGTTTACAGCTCAACTTGGGTCTAACAAAACTTAAATGAAACTTATATTACAATTGTGAATTATTTTTATTCTTAATAATTCTATGCTTTTTCAAAATCTGGAAAATCCATTCATTGAAATTTACCATCAAATGGTATGTCAATATTTAGAGTATTCACATTTACTTATTTTGTTATTCATCTCATCTGGATGAGAAACCTAGTTATTTGATCAAGCGAACAGCTTTGTGATCTTATTCTGACACAGTTATAAGGTTTGAGCAAAATATGACTATAAGAATTACATTTACATTAATATCTATTGTATGTTGATTTGCATTGATTGTTTATTTAGTTTCTGTTCGTTTTAAGCTTCATTTATACTTCAATAGGAAAATGTTTTTTTCGTTTTAAGCTTGATTTTCATATTCAGTCTAAGCATTTCTTGCTTTAAGATCTATTTATTCATTTATATTATTACTTGTTGTATGTTTTTTTCTATGATTGTCTATTTAATTTCTGTTTGTTTTGGGTTTTATTTATTCTTTAATAGTAATTTCTGGTCGTTTTGAGTTTGAATTTTTACAGGTATCTGCTTAACTTAAGCTTAATATGGCCTTTACTTTTATTTGAAAAACTTATTTTTGGAAATTTTTTTTCATTAGTTTTTATTCGCTTTTGATTGCAAATAGTTTCAGGTTTTTAATCATTTCTTATTTCAAAGTCAAACTTGTTTAAAAAAAATCAAATGTTCATCAAAGTATTAAAACAGGTGTCAAAGTAACAATATCAAAGTGAAAAAAGTTTGCCCCCTTTGAAATGAGCCCCCTTGAAGTTTATACCAATAATTGAAGTTTATAACAACCATATATTCCCCCGGGTATAACTTACAACACCTACCCTGGGCCCTGGAAGGGGGGGGGGGGTGTCGACACCGGAGTTTTTGTTATCTAATCTTTCTGTTTTTAACAAAATGTTTACCTCAAAATTTATATCTGTTGCATTTAGAGCATGGAGGAGGGGGGGGTGCTAGTTGCTCTTCAATCTCTTTTTACTCTTAAAAATTGAACGAGAACTTTCAATTTCCAATCAAATTAAACCTCTCCGAAGTTTATGCAAGCATTCATTCCATAAAAACAATATATGCCCCCTAAGTATTACTTACCACGCCTACCTCCGGGCCATGGGGGGTTGCGTCGACACAGGAGTGTTTTTTATCTGACCTTTGAATTATTTTTAATGAAATTACTACTTTAAAAATTTAATCGGATAGGCTTGGGAAAAAAAGGGGGGGGGGGTGGGGGGGGGAGGGGAGGCGAGGCTAGTTGCCATCGGATATCATTTAACTCTTAAAAAATGAACTAGAACTTTCAATTCCCAATCAAATGAGCCCTCTCTGACGTATATACGAGCATTCCTTCCATAAGAATCATATATGCCCTCAGGTCATAACTTATAACCCTTCCCCTGAAGACCTTGGGGGGGGGGGGGGGGATTGTCATGCTCAAAGATATAATTTCCGGAACTTTCAACTACGTTGAACAAAATGGCTATCTCAAAATTTTGATTGGATATGCTTTGGGAAATGGTAGGTGTCGAAAGGCTGCTGGTTGCCTTCCAATCATTTTCGACTATTAAAAAGGGCCCTAGCCATTTAAACTTCCAATCAAATTAGCCGTTTTTGAAGTTTCTATGACAACACTTTCTATAAAAACCTTATATGCCCTCAAGGCATAATTTACAACCCTTGCCATGAGGGCTGTGGGGGGTTGTCATCCTCAAAGACATAATTTCCAGAATTTTCAATCACGTTGAACAAAATGACCATCTAAAAATTTTGATTTGATGTGTTTGGGGTAAAGGTGAGCGTGAGAGGGGGGTTAGTTGCCCTCCAATCACTTTCGACTATTAAAAAAAACACTAGCCCTTTGAATTTCCAATCAAATGAACCCTTTTTGAAGTTTCTACGACAAAACTTTCTATGAAAAGCTTATATGCCCCCAGGGCATAACCTACAACTCTTGCCCTGAGGGCTGTGGGGGAGTGTCCTCCTCAAAAACATAATTTCTATCTAGAAATAGGCTACTTATAACAAAATGGCTATCTCAAAATTTTGGTTGGATTTGTTTGGAGAAATGGTGGGCATGGAAGGAGTGTTCGTTGCCTTCCAATCACGTTTGATCCTTAAAAAGGGCACTAGAACTGGCAATTTCCAATTGAATGAGCCCCCTTTGAAGTTTTTCGATGACCCCTTCCATATGAAGTGCCTCTGGGAAAAAAAATAATAATAATAAAACATTGGAGCGGTATGGCCTTTACTATAGGCAACGCTATAGCGTTGCCTCTGATGTAGCTCCAGCATATGGGCAAGTTGTCAATATAGCACCCGTCGTATACTGCTTTATCCCGGACACTGAGCTTTTTAGATCCCGAATTTCACCTAGCCATATAGAGAAGTTAGTCTGGGGGACCTGTGGAACTAGTGGAAATGGGTGAGTGATGACGAAATTTTGAAGTGGGATATTATTCCTTTAACTTTCAGCTAGCAAATCTAATATTTTTGATGTTGCTGAGTGTTTTGTGCGGCTTCTTGTTGCTTGAGCTTCTCTTTCTCGGAATGCTAGTTGAAAGAGCTCAATTTTAGCGTCACATGATGATGCTAAGTCAGAGAAATCGCATGTCATTTTCGACAGCAACGCTAGATCCAACTTCCTAGATTACTGGAGAAAGTTTAGGATTGTCTTGAGATATAAAAACGTCTGTGCCATGATGAGCACCGATAGACAAGGGAAGCGTAGGCTCCTGTTACCTATTTCCTGCAATTTAAGGGAGACACCACTCTTAGTAGGTACGACGGCACTTGCGACAAGTAACCTCCCCTCTTCTGCTTGCTTGTTCGGGCAGAATGGAAAACTGACAAAAACAGTCGTCAGAGTTTTTGATTTGCGCTTTTCTGCTTTCAATGTAACACATGACAAAACTATACCACTAAAGTTCTGGCACATTTTCGACAGTCCAAATATCGAGCGTTGGCAACTTTAGACAGTGGACAAATTATTTCAGCTATATCGGGGGTATTTCAGCAATATCCTTGAAAATAAATAATCAAAAAAAGTGAAGAGGAGGAGGTTTTTGGTACGGAGTTTAGCTGAATACTAGCTTTTGGGGTTATCCAATATTTGCAAGTTTGGCTGAAAGAATATGGTGGTTCACATTGTTATATGCCCCTTCAAAATCTAGGAAAGCAGCAACTAGGATATTATTTTTTGATAGATTCATTTATTGCATTTGTTAACAAGATAAAAGCATCTGTCAAGGAGTGGTGTTTCTTGAAGCCACATTTGAGCATGAGGTATGAATTTTTAGCTGAATTCACTGAATTTTTGGGAGTTGATTAATACAAGATTCACTGTAAGTTGGTGGATTTTTCCGTAAAGAAAAGCATATTATTTCATAAGCAGTATCTAAACACGTTGTCACACTAGTTTTGCCAGCGAATTGTCTATGTGCACAACGACATACCACTACTAATACTGCTATCACAGCAAAATTTACTAGTTCTTCAACTACTATTAGCATTGCTCCAGCTATTATATCTATCGCACCTACTTGTAAGGTTAAGAGGATTAAGATGCAAATTTCAAGAAGTATATGAACAAGTAGGTTATCAAAAGGACATATCGACAATGTCATAGCAATGGCTAATTGTCTTAAGTTGAGCAATAACACTACTGCTGTGACTACTATTACAACTATACCTAAGGAAATCAAGATGAAACTTTCATAGAATATTTCTGAAAATCTTTGTTGTACGGATGACAACCTGCCATCCGTATGCAAGTTGTAAAAAGGTCGTATCAGCAATATATTAGGAACCGTACTACTCCGATTATTATAATTTTTTTTTTTATTGAGGAATCACTTTATTTACATAAATATTTACATACTTCAAGAAGCCTGGTCATCCAGGCTTGCCAGGCACTATCTCCATTCAATTTAACATCCTTACATCTTAAAAAAAAAAAAAGACGAGAAACCTCTTGCTCACTCAATTCCTCGACGGGTACCATTAATATCGGGTAATATCGGGTACCGATTAATATCGGGTACCATTAACGACGGGTACCTCGACGGGTACCAATCCTCATACTGTTTGGCAGTACTTGAGGTAAAAAAACAAACACAAAAAAAAAAAAACACATTAATCAAAATCATAACAACCAACACATTAGCCCCATAGCAGCATACGGAAATCGAGTCTAACCGTCTGGTCAAGAATCTCACCTGGTAGTCTTTCCCATGTTAACGGAAGCTGGTGTCTGAGCAAAAAGCCAGACCGGGTCGAAGCAGGGTTGCCACTTCAACCAAACTACTGTTACTCGCCAGTATCGCACAAAAGCACTACCACAACATAAAAAAAATAACACCTGGCCTAAAAATTTGCCGCGTGTTGCGATTTGCACAACTCTCGGCATTTTAGCCCCGTAGTTTCTCTTTGGTTTATCATATAAGCCAGAGTAATTTTTATTTTTTATTCCTGTATAGCTAGTCGAACACTGACTTCCGATATGGCAAAAAAGGGCCACTGATATGGGAAGCAACTACAAGCAAAATCATCGAAGTTATCTCTGGATGTTCACTATGAACGGTCCGTAATTGCATAGTATGGCAATAGGGTTTCCAGACTATCCGTTTTCTGGGAAAATAGGCCAGAAATCTGGAAGCAGGAAAAGTAGTCAAGATGTGCAGTTTTTTTAAACAAATCTGTACAAGTTTATCAATTATCCGTATCAAGCCTGTTTTTTTCTGAGTCGAAACCTGAAAAACAAAAAAAAATTAAGCATCAGTTAGAGAATTAACCTTTTTTCTTTTTAAGAGCTACTACATTTAAAAGCTACTTCTATTTATCACTTATTGTCTCCTTTTTGGCACTTTTTCAGGAAAAGCAGTCCACACTACCATGTTCCGTCCCATTTTGCCTAAATGGGACTAAACGGGGGCAACGCGCTAAAGGCGTCACCCTACAATTTCAGTAAGAGAATTTTATTCACAGACCTTTACAGTAATAAAATATTATTTAAGCTCACGCTTCCACTTCCTCGCACTCCCGACCAGCTCTGTTGGAATATCCTAAGTCTCTGGATTCGTTACTTCCCTCCTGAAATGTATAATATCGGATATTGTTTCTGGCAGTAGTCTGTTCCGGATGGGGGTCCGAACTAGCTTTAAAAGCGAAAACTGACGTTCAGCCGAAGCGCTGCTATGAGGCAACGACAAAATACCCTTTATGAATACGGGTAGGTGAACAAAAGCAGAGTCCCCAGCACCATCCTTGAGGGTGGACACTGAAGTCCAAAACTGACACTTTCCCTTCCCCTAGCTCTTTCTTCAAGAATAGTAGTCGCCTCCACTCTCTGTTTAGGGCTTCAACTTCCAGCGAATCATTGTAACAGTCCTTGAATATGCGGAAAAGGGGGATTATAGAAGGAACAGATTTTATTCCTGTATATTTTCAGCGAATTGTCATCGTAACCGGTTGGATATCTTTACAAATTGAAGTTTTTAATTAATTTATTTATTTAATTTTTAATTACGAAAAAAAAACCGATTAAAAAAATTTTAGATAATATATATTTATAATATTAATATGCCTATTTTTTATGTTAAATTAAAATTCGGCAATTTAATAAAGCAGTTTCTGGAGATAACCAGTCTAGCATTCGAAGCAAGGGGTCTTCACTGTTTACTCTTCGTTTTATTTCAGAGCACAGGCAATTTTTCTTTGTTGCAGCTAGCTGTCCGTCTTGAAGTTTCCAACTTTCAATCTGATCAATTGCAAAGAGCTCAAATTCGGCTCCAAAATGCATATCCGTCTCCATAGCTTTGAAGTTTCTTGGGTTTGAAAAATCTATTTCGAAGACTGAACGTATGGTCAAAAGCTTGTGTTTCATATAATTCTTTGCCAGTTCGGAGAGAGTATTACCCACGCTTTTTAAAAGTTTGTGAACTTTCACTTCTGTACTTTGGAACTCAAGATTAAGGCCATTTACAATAGAAAGAACTTAATTCAGAAAAAAGACAATAAAGCTTGACTTCGGGATCGATCAAAGCTATATAAAGCTTCACTGCCGTTTGATCCCGACCTTCATTCGCAGGTAAGGCAAAAACAACGTCAGAGCAATCCACTGCTCCACCAGCCTCTGAGAGACGGCCTCAAACGCTAACCAGCGAGTTGCAGATGGGTACAGAAGTGCATGCTCGGCTACTTCACAGAACTTTTGGAATTCCTTATACTCACGAAGTCGTTTGGCACTATTCGATGCGTACGTGTATATATCATTGCTGAATCTGACGATCTCTGTAGGTAACTGCTCACAAGTACTAGCACAGCATAGTGCAAAACTGTGACAGATGCATCCGAAAATAGCCAGGCAGGGAATATCTTTCTTTATGAGGGCTGCAAGGCCGTTGTTCTTCCCAAGCATCACACTTGCATTATCAGATGCAAATCCTATGCAGTTTTTTATTGTCATCTTCTTCTCACTTAAAGTCTTATAGATGAAGTTTTGAAGGCCCATTGCTGTTGTATCCCCAACTTCTGGAATGGCCAAAAAGTCTTCCTTGATTCCGCATGTAGCGTTGTCATAGTAGCGAATGATGATGACTAAGTAATTTGTCCCACACTTATCAGTGCTTTCATCAACCATCAGCAAAAAGAGCAATTTTTCCAATCTTGAGCTCAGCTGGCTGGTGGTGTATGGGGCAATTACGTTTTTTATTAGTCTAGTGGTTTTAGTTCTTCCAAATGCAAGAAGCTTTACTACTGATGAATCAGGGATAAATTTTTCAGCAATTCGGGCAAGCTGTCCATAATACTCATCTCCTTGGATTTTGATGCTACCCAGGCTGACATTGTCAACTCTAAAGCTCACACCTTTTGGCTAATTAGTTCTCTTTCCTTTGCTGCTCCCGATAAAGTAAACTCATTGGTTTGGTCATCAGCAATACGCGCTTGGTTCTTCATGCTAACAACTTTGGATATTTGAGTTTCCCTCAGTGCATGTCTACGTAAATGGGATAGGCCACCAGTAATGATCTTTTCGCAAAACTTACACCAAGATTTTGTCCTATCCCTTGGATATCTTTGCACCCAGACCTGCAAGTCTTTATCTTCTATCCATTTTGCACTGAATTTCTGTATTTTCACTGGCTTTGGTGGTTTATTTCTGCTGATTTTTTGTTTTCTCACATTTAATAGTTCATTCTCTTCACCTTCAATGTCATTTGCAGTTTCTTCACAGTCAGTGGCACTAGCTTTAGATTTATTGGCTTCATCTCCAGAGTCATTAGCTAGATAGAGAATCTGTATAAGAGCAGCAACTCTAACCGGTTGTCCATAAATCAAACCAGTGGCGTAACTAAGGGGGACAAGTAGGGGCCCTTTGCAGCACAAGTTTAGTTTTTATGGGTATTTACTTCTCTAAAAGAGGTATCTAATAGAGGAAGGAAGAAAAATAAAAGAGATAAAGAAACTTCTAGATCCTAAATTTCAAAATTTTTTGAATATTCGCTGTATAATATTGCTCTTAGAGATTATTTGCTTCCTGACAAGGATGTTTCAGGGGCTAATTTAAAGAAACATTAAAACTGGCTTAGTTGAGCCAGAATTTTCAATTTCATGCTAGACTTTTCCCAAGTGTCATGGTCACTTTTTTGACATTATACCCCCATCCCATTCTGAGGTCCCATATATAACTGTATAAATACATTTCATCGTTGTGTCGAATCTTGTGATGACATTCTTTCCTGTAATATTCTTACATGTTCTTTCATATTGTGAAATGAAAATTTGATTGGTTGATTTTTTTAATATATTCCTAGGGCTATATCCCGGACCATCAGGGGGATGGGTGTATTTTCAGAAAAGGGGCCCTGATATTTGGAAATAGTATAAAATAAAGAACTGAATGGTACTGCGTTTGTGTGTTTAGCATATTTTCTTCAGAAAAGGACAATCACTAAATATTTGGCATTAGAAAAAGACAATTAGACTATTGCCCATTTTTATTGATAAAATAAACACTCTTGTCTCTGTGAGGGTAGGCTTAAAGTTTACTTAAAGACTGATTCATAGGGACCACGTAGGTTGGGCTGGGGTCCCAAGAACTTGAAAACGTAAATTTCTTCGAATTTCTCGGCATTTCTTTATTAAATTAAAGGTTTTTTTATTATCCCCCCTTATTTTTTTAATTAAATAATTTGCAGTTCGTTTCTATTAACTCACTGATCTTTCTGTTCCATCTTCCATTTATTTCTTTGTACCACAATTTTTTTTAATTTGTGAATTATTTTTCAACCACTCCCGAATGTTCAGTTACTTTCCACTTTTATCAGTAAAGCACAACGGTAAGAGCACTTCCTGAGGCTGTGTTAACTTAGGTTTCAATCTTGGATGAGACACGATATCTTTTTTTTTAACTGGAAAATAAAAAATTTGAAATTTTTTTTTTCCAGAATCTATAAACATACGTGAAAATCCTGGGCAAAAAATCGATAAGTTTTTGCATAATTTGATCTTGTTTACTTGTTTTCCTCAATTCATCGACTTTTCGTTTATGCATTTAAAACCTAGATGAATTTGGTGTTTATCAAACAGTTCGTGGTAACGAACTGTAAGTAAGGAGCGACCCGGCTCAATGGTAACCGAAACTCTAGAAAACGGGTTATTGATACCAATAGATATATCAAAAGAATCAGATCTCAGTGCTGATTTCAAATATATAACTTTCATCAAGTTTAGATTTACCCATCAAAAGTTACGCGCCTGAGAAAATTTGGCTGATTTTCAAAAAAAGGGGGAAAGACCCCCTAAAAGTTATAGAACCTTAATGAAAATCACACAATCATATTCAGCGTATCAGAGAACCCTACTATACAGGGTTCAAGCTCCTATTTACAAAATTGTGGATTTTTCCATTTTTTGCCAGAAGAAAGATCACGGATGCGTGTTTATTTGTTTGTTTGTTTGTTTTTGTTTTTTTTTCCCCTGGGGTCATCGTATGGACCCAGTGGTCCTAGAATATCGTGGGAGGGCTCATTGGAAGGGAAATTAAAAGTTCTAGTGCCCTTTTTAAGTGACCAAAAAAAATGGAGGGCAACTAGGCCCCCTCCCACGCTTATTTTTTTCCCAAAGTCACCCGATCAAAATTTTGAGATAGCCATTTTGTTCAGCATGGTCAAAATATGATGAATATGTCTCTTAGGATGACTTAATCCCCCGAAGTTCCCAGAGGGAGGGCTAAAAGTTATGAACTTTACCCAATGTTAACATATAGTATTGGTTATTGGGAAGTATACAGAAGTTTTCAGGAGGTTTTTTTTCTGGTAGTGGGAGGGAAGGGTGGGTCGGTGGTTATGTTGGAGGATCTGTTCATGAAGGAAGTTTTCATGGGGGAAGGGAAATTGCCATGAAGGGGGCGCCGGACTTGCCAGCATTATTTATTGGTTATTGGGGAGTATACAACCATTTTCAGGAAGGATTTTTTTCTGGAGGGGGGGATAGAGAAGGGGCTTACTCTGGAGAATATTTTCGTGGAGGATGTTTCTTTGGGGTAAGGGAAATTTCACTGAAGGGGGCGCCGGATTTCCAAGCATTATTTAAGAAACGATCAGAAATTAAATAAAAAAAAAACAAGTTTTTTCAACTGAAATGTAAGAAGGAATATTAGAACTTAAAACGAACAGAAATTATAACGTATGTGAGGGGGTTCTCCCCCAAGTCAATACCTCGCTCTTTACGCTACAGTTTTTTTTTTTAGTGCTTTCAAAAGAGCTATCTATTCTAATTAAACGGCCTTTGTGATTCAAGGGTTTCTGAATCAAATTTTTTTAACTTTTAACGTAAAGAGCGTGGTATTGACTAAGGGGAGAACCCCTTCATATAAGTAATAACATATACGCAATAAAAAAACAATAAAAAACAAGCGATACGGCTCAATAGTATTTGAAACTTTTAAAAACGAAATTTTGATGTCAATAAATGTATCAAAAGAATGTGTTTATAATGCTGATCCTAAATATATAAATTTTATTAAGTTTAGTATTCCTCATCAAAGGCTACAAGCCTGAGAAAATTTACTCGATTTTTTAAAGAGGGGGGAAACATCCCCTACAAGTGAAAGAATTTTAATGAAAATCACACCGTCAGATTCAGCGTATCAGAAAACCCTATTACATAGGTTTCAAGCTCATATCTGCAAAAATCTGCAACTTTGTATTTTTTGCCAGAAGAAAAATATACGAATATAGAAGTTAGTTACGTAAGTTAATTTGTAAAGACATCCATTTAGCAAAAGAAAAGTAAAATTTTTATACAAATAAAAGCTGCATTATCTAAAAAACGATCAGAAATTAAATAAAAAAACAAGTTTTTTAAACTGAAAGTAAGGAGCGACATTAAAACTTAAAACGAACAGAAATTATTCCGTATATGAAAGGCTGTCCCCTTCTCAACGCCTCGCTCTTTACGCTAAGTTTGACTCTGTCTCACAACTTTATTTTTTAAAACAATAAAAAACTTTAGCGTAAAGAGCGAGGCGTTGAGGAGGGGACAGCCCCTTTCATATACGGAATAATTTCTGTTCGTTTTAAGTTTTAATGTCGCTCCTTACTTTCAGTTTAAAAAGCTTGTTTTTTTTATTTAATGTTATGTAAAATCCAATGCTTTTTGTGCCCCTCTTGTTCATTTATATTCATATATTCTTGAGAAAAAAAATAATTCTCTACTTTTTAGTTCATTTTAAAATTGAGTTTAACTTTTTCTTTATTGTTTGACCTCCTCCCCTAACAATTATTTGTACGTCTGGACCTGTGAAACCCATCAAAACAGCTTTAAGCTAACATTCTTGAGGTTGAATTGTGTGGTTGAAGAAATAATCTTCTTTTATTTCTTGCTTTCTTTTGGTTGGGAGTTATGATTCAAATTACAAACGGAAAAAAGGCATTTTATGTCAAATAACTGCTGTTTCGTATAGGAACTGAAAAAAATGATTGAAATACTTTTTGTTTGATAAAATAAAAACAAAAAAATACTGTCTCTCAGAATTCCTCAAATCTTTATGTTGGAGCGATGCAAATTTAAGGCTGGAGGAAGTTAGACTGAGATCAAGCCACTCTAAAAAATTAAACGGGAAGGGAGCAATTAAAATGATTTTTTGGGTCTTTTTAAGAAGCTGGATTTATTAAGATCGGTTTTTATTGAAATTTAACAATAAAAAAAATCTAGTTGGTTATCTTGGTTATCATTGTTGGTTATCATTTCTAATATGCTTGTAAAATTGCCCTTTTCGGTCTAAAGTACTACTTTTGACAAAAAGTATTGAAAAAGTACTGCTTTTGCAGAAAGTATTCAAGAAGTATTACTTTGATCAAAAAGTACTAAAAGTAGTACTTTGGTACTACCCGTGGCAACTCTGGGTCGAAGGTTTCCTTGGTCGTTGAATCATACCTGTGTTACGAGTACCATATTGATGACGTTCAGAAACGGAACAAAAGATATTATGCAGGCAATCTGGTACTACATTATTCAAAATATCGAACATTAACTATGCTCTATAGAACTCAAATAGACTAGAAATCGGTAGTATATGTAAACTGTTATACAGATCCCTTACCGAAGAACGAGAATCACTATTAGAAATAATCCTGATAGCCCCATTCTGGAGAACACGTAACTGCCTAAGATGTGTAATGAATGTGGACGACCACACTGAACAACAGTAAAGTACATAGGGGTGCACCAACGAAAAATAAATAAGACGCAGTATTCTAAAACGAAAGAAATGCTTTAATTTACGCATCATTCCAACATTACGGGCCACTTTAGAAGATACACACTGTATATGTTGTACAAACAAGAGGGTCTCATCTAGAATAACTCCTAGGTATTTCACCGTACTTTTCCGAGATATCCGGGACGCACCAGCATTCAGGGTTGTTAACCATGGATAGTAATTCTTAGATCTCCCACAAATAATCCAGTTAGATTAGGGTATTAAGGTGAAGCTTCAAAGAGTATTTAGGTGGATGTTGAAAAAAAATCAAAAAGGAACTATGATCAAGTGGATTGTCAAAAGGGTTACACAAACGTATCATTATAATGGCTTACATTACTAAATTATAACTTTCAGGGTTAGTTGTGATGAATTTTGCACTAGCCAGAAGACATTATGTGTATACTTTCAATACTACTTCTACAGTTACTATAACTATTGACACTAAGGGCATTTAGTTGGAATATTTAGGGGGAGTTTTCAAAAAACGAGAACACTATACCCACGAAAGTATTAAAGGGACAAATAAGCAAAATCGTAGGCAGCGCTGCTCTATCATAGCTTGTAATATCATTGATATTTTAAAGGAGCTAATTTGATTAGAAATTCAAACTTCTAGTACCCCTTTTAAGAATCAATAGTGATTGGAGGACGATTGGCCTTTCTCTTTAGCTCACAATTTTCCAAACACTTCCAATCAAAAATTTTAGGTAACCCTTTTGTTCAGCATAGCTGAACGGTCTTTTAGCTGTATTTCTAGGGCTATTGCATGGGTCAACCTTCTTTGACCTTCTTTTTTTCTTAATTAATTAAAAAAACATTTTCTACAAAATATACAATTTGCCAATAATGTTTAATGGACAACCCATGGTCAGAACATAATTTGCACTCTATTGAATTTTTTTGTTTAATGTGTTTCCTTTTACAACTTTAAGAAATCAAATATTCTTAACATTTTAAGGAATAAATATCAGCATGTGTACACTAAACTGACAATTCATTTTCATTTGTATTTTTCAGTAAAGCGCAAGTTATGTTCTGGCCTTGGGGATGCATAGGGGTTTTTAGCCCTACTTATGTTAATTTCTGCTCATTTCGAGTTTGACTCGGTTATTTATTGTAATTTCTGTTCGTTTTGTGTTTCATTTATTTACCGGTGCTGATTTATGTTAGTTTTCCTCTTGGTAGATTATTTTATTCAATTTTTGCTCATTTTTGCTTTAATTAAGTTCTTTACTTTTCTTTGAAAAACTTATTTTGTAGAAAATGTTTTTTTAATTAATTAAGAAAAAAAGAAGGTTTTTTCAACTAAAAGTAGGGTGCAATGTTAAAAGTTAAAACGGACAAAAATTATTACGTATACAAGGGGATTGCTACCTCCTCAATACCTCACTCTCTACGCTAAAGTTTTTAAAGTTTGACCTTTTAAAAAACCTCATTATTCTAATTAAACGGCTCATGTGTTTCAGGAGTCATTCTGAAATAATTGGAACGCAAAGTCAAACTTTAGCGTAATGAGTGTGGTATTGAGGAGGGAGAAAACCCCCCCTCAAATAAGTAATAAATTACGTTCGTTTTAATTTTTAATGTTGCTACTTACTTTCAGTTGAAAAAACTTGACTTTTTTTTAATTAGGAAAAAAACCATTTTTAAAAACAGAAAGTAACGAGCAACAATAAAACTCAAAACAAAAAGAAATTATTGCGTATATGAAGGGTTAGCTCCCCTTCTCAATACCTTGATGCTTACGCTAAAGTTCTTAGCACTTTATAAATAGCTTCATATTCAACTTAAACAGCCCTTGTGTTTCAGGAGTAGTTCTTGAAAACTTAAGACAAGCAGTCAAACTTTAGCATAAAGAGAAAGGTATTGAGGAGAGGGAAACCCCTTCATATGTGGAATAATCTCTGTTTATTTTGAGTTTTAATGTTTCTCCTTACTTTTAGTTGATTTTTTTTTTATTTCTGATTGTTTTTCAAATAATGCCGGTAAATCTGGCTCACCCTCTATGAAATATTCCCTCCCCTCATGAAAAAACCTCCAAGGAAATTTCTTTTCACCCTCCCCCCGTAAAATTCCTTCCGGACAATTCTATCTTAGCTGAAAATTCCCCTTTCTATAAAATTTTAAGCCTGAAAAATTTTCCTTAGCTTATTTTCATTTGAAAAAGACTAAGCTCTAATAGTTTTTCCAATCACTCAGGAAATCCTCCTTTCCGTGGAAATCCTTTTGCGGAAATCCAAACACAGTGAAATTTTCCTCAGGGAATTCCAACGGAAAAATCTCAAAATACAAAATTAAGTAGGCCAAGAGAAAGTAAGACAAATAAAAAGAATTTCGTATTGGAATTCTGTCCAATCCCCCCAGCGTAAAATTTCCCCTGTAAACTTCACCCCCCGAAAATTTCCCTTCACATGGAAAATTATCCTTATGGATACCCATTCCAAGCACAAAATCCCCCCCCCACCCAAAGTAATGTCTGTACACTTCCCAATAAGAAATACTACACTTAAATATAGGGCAAATTAAAAAACTTAGGCTTATCCCCAGGGGAGGGGGAGGGAGGTCATGATATTTCCAAAAGCATAGTTTTAGGACTTTTCAACTAATCTGGATAAAACGTCAATCTCAAAATTTTTAGCGGACAATTTTTGGGGAAAAGGGGCGGGGGAGGGGGGCTAGTTGCCCTACAACCTTTTTGGTCACTTAAAAAGGGCACTAAAACTTTTAATTTCCATTTAGTTGAACCCTATTCCGGTATTACAGGACAATTGGCTCGATAAGATCACCCCTGGAAAAAACAACAAGTAAACACGCATCCTTAATCTTTCTGACAAAATATACAAAATTCCACATTTTTGCAGATAGTAGTTTGACACCTATACAGTAGGGTTCTCTGATATGTTGAATCTGATGGTGTAATTTTTATTAAAATTGTTTTGCTTTTAAGGGGTGTTACCCTTATTTTTTGAAAATCAGGTAAATTTTCTCAGGCTTGTATCCTTTTATGTTAACACTGAGATAGTCTTTTATGTGTAACACTAAGAATGAATCTTATGCATTTGGAATCAGAATAATACACAAATTCTTTTGATATATTTATTGACATCAAAATTCCGTTTTTCCAGATTTTTGGCTTCTATTGAGCAATGTCACTCCTTACTTACAGTTCCTTACCGCGAACTGTTTGATTATAATCGAAGCATAAAATGAACAGGAATTAAAATGAGAGTAAAGTAACACCAAAACATTCATTTACGAACGGCTTCTAAGTAATTCGCTAACGGTACAAGCAAAATATAATCTAACTATCTAATACATGGGTTCGTGGGCATCGGTAAATATAGTTTACGCCGCTACACAAACTCAGAATATCTCTAAATCATAAGGTTTTGGCCAATTTTCCAACAAGTGAAAATGACAGTGAGAACTGAAAAATAGCCATATAGTACCATAAAGGCAAAGATATACTAAAGAAAACTGACCCATTTCTGTGGATGCTTGAATTATGCAGGCTTATATTATTTTTGACGAGATTTTTGAAGAAACTAAATTTCAGCTGGGGGGGGGGGGGTAAACTTTAGTGTGGGGGTCAAACTGAAGCCACTTTCTTCAAGGATCATTCGATTGTAAATAAAAAGTTCTAGTCCCTTTTTAACCGTCAAAGGTGATTGGAGGGCAACCAGCCCCCTCCCTCCCTACGCCAATCATTTCTGAAAACATATTCAATTAAAATTTTAGAATAGCTATTTTGTGCAGCGTAGTTGAAAAGTCGAGTATTTATGTCTTTGGGGATGACAAACCCACAACATCTTCAGGGTAAGGGTTGATGCCCCGAGGGAATATAAGGTTTTTATGGAAAAGAGTGTTCCTATAAACACAAACTTCGGAGGGGGGCTCCTTGGATTGGAGGTCAGAAGTTCTAGTGCCCTTTTCAGGATTCAAAGTGATCAGAGGGCGATAAGCACGCCCCCTCACGACCAATTGTCCCCAAATGCATCCGACAGAAATTTTGAGACAGCCATTTGTTCAAAAACAGTTCAAAGATCATATAACGAGGTCTTTGGGGTTAACGCAACCCCCCTCCCCCGAGAGTCTACAGGCAAGGATTTAATGGAAGAGATTATTGTGTTTAATGATTGAAAATGATGATTGACAATAATGTTTTTATGGAAGAGATGATCGTGTGAACTTCAGAGGAGGCTCATTTGACTGGATATTTAAGGTTCTAGTTTTCCTTTGAGATTCAAAAGTGATGGAGGGCAACTAACGCCATTGACACCCTCTTTTCCTCAAACACCCCAGATCGATATCGTGACATAGTCTTTTTGTTCATAATAGTCCAAAGAGCATATAACAATGCCTTCAGGGTTGAAACAACCTCTCAGAGCCCAAGAGCAAGAGTTAGAAGTAGCACCCCGGGGCAAATAAGGTTCTTATAATAACAATAATAATAATTTCTTCATTACCCACTATGAAAAAAAAGAAGTGGAGTACATCAAGAAAAAAAAAAAAAAAAAAAAAAAAAAAGCTCGCACACATAACAATTATTTACATAAAACGACGTAAATTATGGTGCGCAGTAAGACCTGAAGATAACGACAGCTTTCCCGCAAGCACAGTCACTTTTTCCCGCAGATTGGGGAGGCCGAATTGCGAAATTAGGTGCCGGTTCCGGAACCAAGGAGGGAGGCACAAAAGGTACCGACAAAATTTAAAATAATAAGTCCGGATAGCTTTCAGATCTTTAGTTTGTTGTCGTATAAAGTTATAATCGGATTTGGCTCATTTGATTGAGGCCACTAGTGCCCTTTTTAAGAGTCAAAAGTGAATGGAGGTCAACCAGCCCCTTCCCCACAAGTCTATCATTCCCCAAAACATATCTGGTCACAATTTTAAGAGAATTATTCTCTTTAGCATTGTTAGAAGGTCCAGTAATTATGCCTTTGAGGATGTCAGCCTTCCTAGAGTCGTCAAGGCAAGGGCTTTAAGTTAGGCAATTGGTTCATTGTTTACATATGGTATATGTCAGAGGCAACGCTATAGCGTTGCCTATAGTAAAGGCCATACTGCTCCAATGTTTTATTATTATTATTTATTTATTTTTTTCCCAGAGGCACTTAATATGCAAGGGGTCGTCGTAAAAATTTCAAAGGAGACTCATTTGATTGGAAATCGAGAGTTCTAGTGCAATTTTTAAGGGTCAAATGTGATTGGAAGGCAACTAACACCCCTTCCACGCCCAACAGTTCCCCAAAAACATCCAATCAAAATTTTGAGATCGCCATTTTGTTCAGCGTAGTTGATTTCCAGATAGCAATTATGTTTTCGATGAGGACATTCCCCCACAGCCCTCAGGGCAAGGGTTGTAAGTTATGCCCTGGGGGCCATATAAGGTTTTTATAGAAAGCTTTGTCGTAGAAACTTCATAAAGGACTCATTCGATTGGAAATTGAAATGACTTGTACCCTTTTTAACAGTCGGAAGTGATTGGAGAGAAACTAACCCCCCTCTCATGCCCACCTTTTCCCCAAACACATCCAATCAAAATTTTAAGATAGCCATTGTGTTCAACCTAGTTGAAAGTTCATGAAATTAGGTCTTTTAGGGTAACCCCCCCCCACAGCCCTCAGGGTTGTCGTACAAACTCCAGAAACGGCTCATTCGATTGGGAATTTAAATGGCTAGTTCCCTTTTTAATAGTCGAAAGTGATTGGAAGGTAACTAACATCCCTTCCACGCCCACCATTTCCCCAAACACATCCAATCAAAATTTTGATACAGCCATTATGTTCAACGTAGTTGAAAGTTCTGGAAATTATGTGTTTGAGCAAGACAATCCCCCCACAGTCATCAGGGCAAGGGTTATAAGTTATGCCCTGGGGCATATATGGTTCTTATGGAAGGAATGCTTGTATAAACTTCAGAGAGGCCTCATTTGATTGGAAATTGAAAGATCTAGTTCACTTTTTAAGCGTCAAAAGTTATCGGAGGGTAACCAGCTCCGCCCCCCCAAAAACCCTTTATTCCCAAATGGAGCCGATAAAAATTTTGAAATAGCTATTTTGTTAAAAATAGTTCAAAGATCATATAACGAAAATTCTGGTGTCGGCACGACCGCCCAGGGCCCGGGGGCAGACGTTGTAGGTAATGCCCTAGGGGCATATATGGGTCTTATGGAAAGGATGCTCGTATTAACTTTAAAGAGGGCTAATTTAATTGGAAATTGAAAATTCTTGTGCACTTGTTAAGAGTCAAAAGACATCAGAGGGCATCTATCCCCCCTCCGAGTCCTTTTTTCATCAAACCCATCCAATAAGAACTTAGTGATAGCTTTTTTCTTAAATTGTTCAACGACCATATAACGAAAACTCCGGGGTCGACACAGCCCCCCTCCCCAGGGCCCGAGGGCAGTTGTTGTAAGTTATACCCTTGGGGAATATATGGTTCATATTGAAGGGATGCTCGTAAAAACTTCAGAGAGGGCTCATTTGATTGGAAATTGAAAGTTCTAATTTCAGTTTTTTAGAGTCAAAAGAGATAAGAGGGCCACTAGACCCCCCCCCCTACGTACCTTTTCCCCTAAATGCATCCAATACAATTTTGATATAGCCATTAAGTTAAAAATGTCTCAAAAGTCAGATGACATAAACTCAGGTGTCGTCACAACCCCCCCCGGGCCCACGGTCAGGCGTTGTAAGTTATGCTCTGGGGCATATGATTAGAAATTGAAGAGATCAAGCTCACTTTTAATAGTCAAAAATAGTTCAAAAATCATATGATAAAAAGTCCTTTATGTATTGCCATTTCGTTAAAAATAGTTCAAAGGTCAGATAAGAAAAACTTTTGTGTCGACACACTCCTCCCCCCCCCCGGGCCCAGGGAAGACGTTTTAAGTATTACTCTGGGGGATTTGAATTCCAATAATGATTGGAATTGAAATTGAGAAAGCTCATTTGATTGGAAATTGAAAGATCGAGCTCACTTTTAATAGTCAAAAATAGTTCAAAAATCATGTAACAAAAACTCCTTTAGGTATTTCCATTTCGTTAAAAATAGTTCAAAGGTCAGATACGAAAAACTTCCGTGTCGACAACCCCCCCCCTCAGGGCCCAGGGAAGACGTTTTAATTATTGCTCTGGGGGCATATATGGTTCTTATAGAAGGTATGCTCGTATAAACCTCGGAGGGCTTATATGATTGGAAATTGAAAGTTCTCGTTCACTTTTTAAGAGTCAAAAGAGATCGGAGGGCAACTAGCCCACCTCTCTACGCCCTATTTTTCTCAAACCCATCCGATAAGAACTTTGAGAGAGTCATTTTTCAAAATAGTTTAAAGGTCAGATAACAAAAACTCCAGTGTCGACACATCCCCCAGGGCCCGGGGAGCAGGCATTATAAGCTATGTCCTGGGCCCGTTATTGGTTCTTATGAAAGGGATGCTCGTATAAACTTCAGGGAGGGTTCATTTCAATGAAAATTAAAAGTTGTAGTTCATTTTTTCAGAGTGAAAAAGATCGAAGGGCAACCAGCCCCTCCCGCCCTCCGCGTCTTTGGGTGTATCGGATGGATAAACCCATCCGATAAAAATTTGAGGTGACCATTTTGTTAAAAATAGTTCAACCGTCAGATATTAAAACTCCAGGGTCAACACAACCCCCCAGGGCCTTAAGCCCATTTTAAACTTAAGCTTAGCAGATACAAATACCTTTTAAAACTCAAACTCAAAATGACCCAAAAATTACTATTAAAGAATAAATGAAACCCAAAACAAACAGAAATTAAATAAACAATCATAGCAAAAACATACAACAAGTAATAATATAAATGAATAAATAGATCTTAAAGCGAGTAATGCTTAGATTGAATATGAAAATAAAGCTTAAAACGAAAAAAAATATTTTCCTATTGAAGTACAAATGAAACTTAAAACAAACAGAAATTAAATAAACAATTAATGGAAACAAACAAACAATAGATATTAATAGTAGAAAGGGGGATACCAGCGCGACGAGGACCACGTGGTTATGGTTTTCTCAGTGAGAATGAAAAAACAGTATTTTTCTCACTTGAAAAACAGGAATTTTGTCACATTTATGTCTGTTTTCATGGATGGTTATGTGTGTTGGTCGATTTATTTGATGTTTTTCATGGATGGTTATGGATGATTTATGGTTTTTGTCAGTGAGAATTTGAAAAAACAGGAATTTTGTCACATTTATGTCTGTTTTTATGGTTTTTGTCAGTGAGAATGAAAAAACAGGAACTTTCTCACATTTATGGATGTCAACAGCAATTTATGTTCCTGTTTTATGATTCGTTGTCAGTGAGAATGGACCTGCTCGACGCGAATGTTTTGAGATTGTTAGGCGAACCTAACCTGAGAAATTGATTTACATAATCGGCGGGGAAATTTTTTATTCATGTAGGTGTAATTAAGAATCATTCTGGTTTATTTGATCTTTAGGCGAACCTAACCTGAGAACTTGATTTACATAATCGGCGGGGAAATTATTGATTCACGAAGGGGGAATTAAGAAACATTATGGTTTCTTTGATCTTTAGGTGAA